>NC_051155.1:199731494-200031494 GCF_013339745.2 Dermacentor silvarum
TTTCGCCTTTCCTCTCTGCCACGCTCCTTCCATGTATGTACTTGCTCTGAACCACCATCCGGACGCAGCGTGCAAGACGACGACGACGACGACGACAACAGCAGCAGCAGCAGCAGCAGCAGCAGCAGCAGTGGAAAAGCCGAAGGAAGAGGCAAGGGCAGCTTTGCTATGAAATACGCAGCTGCCGGCTCCGGCTACTCTTCTCGACCATGCCAAAGGAAAACACCGAAAGCCCTGTTTGACGGCTGCAGCTGTTCGCCTGCACGTCTGCAGGCACATGACTCTGCACATGACCTCTAAGATACACAGAAAGATAAACTTTATGGCATCGTTGTAGTCACCGCGTCAATGTCGCCGTCATCATCATTGCTAATGTACCGACGCCTTCACCGTGCCATAATCGTCCTCGTGCTGTTGTTATCACAGTAGTCGGTGTCATGCAGTGCTTGTCGTCCTGCGACTATCATTGCAGTCATTGCATCATTAAAATCGTGCCATCGTCGTGAACCCGTCGCTTTGCGCAGTAAATGACCTAAAAATATCAGATGAGTGAAGTCTTGCAGTCCGTTTACGACGCATCTATAGGTGTTTCTGGCGAGTCGATAAGGCAGGCGAGCCTTTTGTCAATACAAATGCACTTACACAGGAATGATACAGGGGGGCCGTTTTAAAGACCGATAACTTCGGTGGTTATCACTTTCAAGGCGCGTTGAATGGCTGAGCTAGTGGCTAGGATGCTTGTCGTTTTAGTGAGGCCTCGCACTGGACGTTACTAAGGGGTCAATCGACAATATGGGTCAATCGACAATACCTTTAGTGTCCTTTGTAAAAATGTACAGGTAAATGCTCTTCGCATTTGATGTAAAGGTGACGAGTCAAAGCCACATATGTCCTTCTAATTAGAGTCATCTTTTGGTTTCTTGCGAATTTTATATTTGCATATTTGCGACTTGTGTATTTATGTTCCAAGTAGCATTGTAGTAACCTTGTTAGGTCTTACCAAGTTCCATCATTGTAGCTTTCAGTTCACTCATGCAATAATCTTTATAATAATAGAACCATTGGTCTCCAGGAAGTCTATATTAGTGCTGCCGTACTATAATCTTGTTCCTGACGTAGGCCTACACTAAACTGACCTGCCATAAGCGTAAACATTGGCCACATAACGTAAAACTATTCAGTTCTGATTTGTGCCAACCTCCTGGCGTCAACTTTACGCAGCCACTGAAGCAAGCACGCGGGTTTACCCGCAAGTTGTTTTAATAGCCCAATCAAACGATATCCTCGCTTATAGGAGGTCACCTTTGTTTGTTTTCAAAGCCTATAGCGCTGCCTAGCTTGACAGGTTATTATCTAAATGGCTGACAAGAGGCGAGGAGCACGCAGAAGTGTAGAGGGTCTCGGTGAAAGTAGATAACCGTGTGAGGAGAGTGGTGCCGGCGTCACCGATTGGTCCACTTTCTTTGTATCGCTTGCGGTGTCTAGTCGAGAATCGTGGTGGCGTGCAACGAAAGGTTAAGAAATGCCGCTAGAACGAATCCCCAGCTAAGAAGAGTTGGCCAAGCGATGCCATATACATGGCCGAAAGGTCTCGACAACATTAAACTGCCAGGCTAAAATTGTTATTCTACGCAAAGAAATCCATTTTCGTGGACAACTCAGAGTGTCCAGCGCCAGAGAGATCGGTGGGCAGTCATCTTACATTCCTGTCCCAAACGGGGCCAGTGTCCGGCTATTCAAAAAAAAAAAATCGGTTTTGTTCGACATATTGTCAAAACAGCTTTCAAAAGCTGTTTGTAAAAACAGCTTTTTGTCAAAGTCCTTATTTCTGGGTCATGACAGAATGAAAATAAACTTGATTTGATGATTTAATTTGATATTAATATATATTTAGTGCGCACACGTCACTTTGACGTGATGAGTTGTCAAATTTTTGTGACGTTGCGTGCCATACAGGCGAAATGCGCATGGCCGGAATAAGTTTTGAGCAATAGTGGAAGGCTAATACCTGCAAAGGCGTAAATGGTAAAAAGAAAACGTTTTTTTATGTTTGGCATAATCATGAATAATCAGTGTGTACAAGTAATTTTGAGAGAGGGAGTTCTCTTGGTTTCGTGACGTTCGCGAAAGACAAGGGAAGTGGGCGTAGCCCAAAAAATGTTCACCAATTGCAAAGGACTAATGGCGGAAATGGTACAGAAACAGGGGCTGAATTCACAAAGCTTTTCGTTCGTCAGTGCTTTTATGTCATTGGCCAGGCACCTTCGTAAATCATATGTCCACCAAAACAATTGGCTAGAATCGGCACTTACGAATTGTTTTAGCCTAAGAACGTTTTTGGCAATTCGGGCCCATACTGGAATAGCTTTACGTTATAGCGCCCCATATATCTTGAGCAAGGAAACACACGTATTCCTATGTTTGGCCCCCGTTATTATTATTGTTTATTTTTATCTTTTGACTCTTCCACACCCTCAATCTCTTTGATCGATGCAGAAAGAGCACCGCTTGCTAGCGTCCAAATGTACAGCGTGATGTCTTTTATGCCAGATTGCGTAACCATCGTAACAGCACAAAGGCCGCAATTCCATCTTTAGCAATGACCCAAAACAGCTGAAAAGGGCAGTCATTTTATCCTTCTGCTGACGAGAGCATGAACAAATATAAAAAGCCTTGTATTTTGTTTGATTGCGGTTAATGGAATTCTGAAGCAAATTTCCGCTGAAGCATTCGTGGAACACATGTGCCTTTCTGTGTGTACAAATATGGCTGACCACAATATCAACGGAACTCTGATAAACTGCGCAAAAAACTATTTGCTCCCATCAAACAACTGCGCTGCGTTGCGTTAAGCGACATACTCATAGAATCGATATTTGCCTGAGCGACCCGCGACCATCTTGCGCAAATAATGCAATGACCGACCGCCACTGCGCCTAAAATGTCCAGAGAGCTCGCCACGGCTCGAAATAGATTAATAAAATCAAATGCGCTCGTTTGTTGGCTGAACATACTCTTAAGAAATATATAAATGCAGCACAGAGTGGTTATATTTATGGCGCAATACTGGTTGCTAGGCGCTCCGGTTTGTTGGGTGCTGCGACTAAAGTAAAATGCCTCTCGCACAGGTACAAGGTAAGTGCTGCCTAAATAAAGCATGAGGGGTTCGCTTAGCAAAGGCTGCAAAACAAACAGTGAGAAACATTTTACGTCGAAGCATGTCTTAGAAAAAGATATGAAAAATTTTAATCGCTTCTTGAATACAAAGGTAAGCGTATTACGCAACCACATATGCAAACAATCCTCTCGGGTTGCTTTCATTCAAATTTCGCAGTTCTTGCACGCCGGCAAACGTTGCAAACAGGGGCCAGATTCACAAAGCTTTTCTTTCCAAGTGGTCTTTGCCATTGGGCAGCCGCCTTAGATAATAATATGTCTTGCATCCGGATTGGCTGAAATTCTTTCTTACGAACCATTGTAGCGCAAGAAGTCTTTCGTGAATTCGCGCTCAGGTTCACATATGTAAGTGAGCCGACGAAATTTATGTCTACCTGGAAAAAAAATGGGCAGTACGAACATGGAGCACGAACTCGCATTGCTTCTGAATAGCATAATTTTGACTTTGACCGGTTCCCAACTTGACACTCCTAACGCACCTGTGCATCTCTTGCTAAAGTCAAACTATTAAAGCCGGTCTCTATTGAAAACTCACATGTGTTATTCCATTAGCAAACTCATTTACTTACGGGCGAATATTTTTCATAAAATGAAAAGGCTGTAAGTTTGAGCCACCGGCTGTATTCATAGAAAAGCTTTATTCTCCTGGCTAAAAGATATTATGCGCAAGGTTATGCTGCATCTTCCTCTAAACATGAAAAATCAAAACAAAAGCATACGCACGCTGAGCAATAAATATCATAAGAAGATATTTTTGCAAACTGCGTTTGCGTCGGTCCATCTGCTGCTCATTAATTCTTCTAATTTCATGGCGATTGTGTCATTATTTTTTAGTTTTGAATTATATTACAGCTTTTGGATATCGGCCAGTCAAGTATTTCAAGTATAAATAAAGGAGAAAAAGACAAGAATAGGAATGCCTTAGGTACACATTTTTCTTTATTTTATGCATATCTCAAAGACTTCATTTTGCTCTTTGAATAACAACTTCGTGTTTCAGACAACTTAAGAAAAATATTGAAAAAATGGCATCGAACTCGGCAAATATTCGGCGACTGTCAACAAAACTATCTCTACCATATCGCCCCCTTCAGGCACAAAAATTTGTGTCGTGAAGTGTCGAAATATCAAGTTTCACAATGTAATGAAAGTCCCTCAAGGTGCTTAGTTCTGCACTCCAAAGCTGTTGGGGATATCCCTGAAAAGAGAAATGCCGAAGGTGACCTTTTTTCTTTTTTGCCCGTTATCACTTAGTAATACCTTGCTCTACGCTATGTACACTCGTCAAACTCACACCTTAATTAAGTTCAATGAATAGTGCAGTGCACTTTCTGCGTTGTATATAGTGTACTAGGGAAAGCGTGAAGAAACCAGGACTGCAGAAGAATAGAAGACTGCATTCAGCCTGTATTCTCTACACCAACTGCTGCGCCATACTGTATAAATCTATACCAGCTCGACTAGTTCGCCATTAAGCTTAACTTTTTGCTTGCTCGTTCGCTATTCCTGTGAAGCCACTCAGAATTGTACAATGTGACCGCGAACTGTATACTTGTATGGTTAGTTCGCAATTCCTGATAACTACGGAGTCTTTCGTTGTTCCTTTTTGCCCAAGAGTGCAGTGAATGTGCAGAAAGTGTAGTCTAGAGCTGTGGCACGTCATTTTCAGTCAAGTAGAAGATTGGTGGAACTATTTGCGCCAAGATATCGGTCTTGCGCTTCACCAAGCAGAAGAAGCTGTTCTCGCGAAGGGGCCGACTGATCGCAAAAAGTAATAAACATGAACGAAAGAATAAATTGAAAGGTTGTTCTCTGATTGATTTTTTCAGTTTTCTACGCTCCGCAGGTCCCAGGCCGTCTTACCACACTTTGTTTATTCCGCTTATATAGAAAGTTATCAGTGTATCACCGACTTAGTTCAGCGCTTCACTTCGTCTGTCTTCGTCCTTTTAAATGTACACTACAGTCTTTTGAAAGCATATAACACCAGAACGCCGTATTGCACACTCATCGATGCCTGTCACTGATACAGGCTAGTGTTTCAAGATTGTTCAGTGGCAAGAGTTTGACACGGAGACCACCAGTAACGGAAATTACCTCGGGTCCATATGCTTAGCATTTCCTTGCTGTTTTTAGAGCTATAACTATTGTAGAGAATCTTCAGCTGCATTTGCGATGTGTGCGCGGTTGGTAGCTCTAATACCTGGTTTACCGGTTATTTTCTTTGTAATGTCGCCGCGAGAAAGCTAAAATGATTAATATTCTAGTGAAATAAGTTGGTCAGCCGCCTTCACAGTGGTTGAACCAAGTTATTTCGTCACGGTTTTGTTTTTAAAGCGAAGCTTTGTTTTTTTGCGAAACTTGCCGGGTTTTAGTGACCGTGGGTGCTGCGGCGGGGCTGTTATTTAGTCGAATAAGCCAATGAATCACAGCGGAGGACGCGCGCTCCCGACGTCACTGCCGCTGGGTTCCTTGCACCACCACCAGATGGCGCTCGCCTCCACGCATCCACGGCAGCAGCGGCGGTGGCCGTGAAGGGCAAAAACAAAAACAGAACCATAAAAAACGTCAGGACGCCCCGTGGTCGGTATAAAAGCGCGTCTCACGTTTGATGGCCGGCTCAATGGGCTGTTTGATTCAAGCCGTCTGCTTTGTCGGTGGGAGCGCTGATTGCCAAAAAAGATCTGAACACGCTTGCCGCTCTAAAACAATGGGTTCACACAAACCCGTGTTCCGACTATGTACTCGCACAAAGCTTCGCTGTATAGGTATACCCGTATTCGAACTCCTTGGATCTTCGTCATTTTTCTATGTTTCATTGGCGTACCAAGTACGCTAAATGATTGGCTGTATAAAGCTTATTTTGTAGCGCAAACGCATCGACGGCAATACGTTTATGCGAAATGTACTTTATTGTACTTTTCGTTTTAAAAGAGAATACACACGGAGCAAATAAGAGCGTTTCTATACTGTTGTCATTAATGACGCGGTCACGAAACGTCGCCACCAGTGGTGCTGCTATCGGATACGTTTCCAGGTATTTCAACATATATCGTCGCGTTGGTACATGCCAACTATTTTAAATCTGCGTAATGACTCGCGAACATGCGCCCGTATACTCAAATAATTTGGTGGCTCATCCATCCTTTATAGATGATTGGCAACGCTGATGCGCTTACCAAGCTATCTTATGATGGATGTGTACTTGGTGATGATATGCTTTGTATGTTATGATGACTATTGTGAAGAGTCATGTATATATGCGTTTTCAAAACAATAATAAAAATAATACTGTTTTGAAGAGCGGCTCATCGGTGTGTAAACTAGGTCTGTCTGTCCATAAATCATTATAGAAGGCGGGCGGCCAATGACAAAAAGATTACGAACAACGTTTTGGGAATTGGGCCCCAAAGTTTGCTGTTTGCTTTGCGGTGCACGAGACTTACATGAGGTAGTGCCGAGACAAATGATCTGGTGGTCAGAAGTAAAAAGCAGCGTACAAAAAAGAACGAAGCCAAAGACATGCATATTCCTAATTGTGGCCGAAAATACTGTGGTTGGCTCGGTGCCAAGTTCTGGCTGAGCCACTGAGCAAAATGTCACGCCGGAGAGTGTCACCTGGCGCTAGTGTTTACCTCTATTGCTCACCTCTGCACATATAGGTGGTAACGTTATGCCACGTATACCGGCCGCTTGTACACCACCGAACGTTTTTTTTGTGTCGGGTGCAGGGCAATCTGTGACTAAATTATAGTGTCGCAACCAACGGACGGACCGCACAAAACGCTCGACATCAGACTGGAGAGCTCGCCAGTGTCAATGTTTACTGCAAATGATAGTGCGCGCATTGTGGTGCTAACTACAGTTTGCGTGCCCGTTCGAAGTGCAAGTTCTTCTGTGCTTTTAGATACAGAAAGTTGCTGTTCTCTTATTTCTTATTTCGTGGATTCATTCACTACTTATACTAATCGTTTTAGTCACTGTTTTCCTGTACTGGAGATTATCACTTGCTTTTAAAAAATGTATGAAATGTAGTGATGTACTAGATAATTGATTGACGGAATTGACTAATCGATCGATCCATTGATGTTTATAGTGCAAGAACAGCTTGGTCAAATAGCACTCGTACACCCGTATAACCACAACCGCGCCTTTCACTTTCAAGAATATTACAGTGTTGACATTACCATCATTATTTGAATAATACAAAGCACTCTTTTTTATAGTAGACTTTTGACGAAGGCGGTAAGTTCTGATCCAACCAAACTAGTTTGTTGAAAAGATTGCTTCAAAGAATTTTACCTTCAAAACCAGGCATTCAAGTTTATTTTCTCTCTATGAACGCCTTTTACTTTCCATCTGAGTTGCTGACTGCTCATAGAAAATGTGATCTAGGTGATGCTTACAAGCTCTGAGAAACTTTAACCTTGAAGGACGAAAAATGATGTCAAAAGTCGTCATCACCAAAGAATCATCCTGAAAGATATTTCTTGAACTCCAGAAACGGCAACGGTGTTGCTAGCTTCAAAATGATGATGCGGGCCCTGGTATTCAACAAAATAAAAAAAATCTGAAGACCCACGAGTAAAATTCGAGCATCGGTAGGAATCCGAAGAGAAAAAAATGTGGCCTTTATGTTTTCGGTGGGTAAAACAAATGTCTTACTTTTATGGACTTTCGTATCGATATCTGCCAATTTGTTTTTATCGAAGAAAACCATTAAGCGCGCCATTTGGTATTCGCATATAAGGGCTGCTAAAATATTGCCGCCGCCGTCGTCTCCGATGCGAACTGAACGACGCTCCATGCTACAACTTTGCGCGCATTCAGACCCACACCGACTGTAATTGCGTATTCCGGAGTTGATTTATGCCGACTGTCGTAGGACCTTTGCACACTGTGCGACGATCAAAGACACAAATTCATTCAAACAAGGCTGCCTCGCACTTTCTTTTATGGCGAACGTATTGCACTTGAAGTAGTAAATAAATAAAGCTATCCCCGAACTTCCAGCAATGACGTCAGCACAAAAGTCAGGCTGGTGGAAGCGTTAGCAAGGTCAGGAGAAGAAAGTTCTCAATTCGCCTCATTTTAGCGCACGAGAACTCAAGCGGCGCCTTCTGCATTTTGAGAAAGAGTCTGCCCAATTATGTCAAGTTTCTCAAAGGACTGTCAATACCAAGCGTTCTTAGAATATCGAGTTTAAAGAGATGAGGAACTCTGCTGATAAACTTTCTTCCGAAGAAAAAGAAAATAACAGTAAATATGTTGAACCAAAGTTGTCTAGACATGCGGTGAAAGCAGCACAGGCCAACTACAAAACAACGTAGGAAAGTAAGAAAAATAAAGCAACATCGTCTCGTTCTAGGCACGTAACCGTAATTAAAAAAAACCACTCATGGTAAATATTAGACCTAAGCTTTGTTAGGCCTCTTGAGCTCATGTCAGATTTGCTGCCTCGCGCTCATATTACATGTGCTATTTGACACACAGCCACTAATCACATCTTCCGCGACGTTCAAGGGGCCACCATACATATCTAGCAACTTTAATACATTAATGCCAGCTTTAGAGAGGCTGTTGTATCTACTGCGATTTATTTCTATACATTTTCAAAACAGATTTGTTTCTCTTGTAGTAAAATCTCTTTTTGTAGGTAAACGGCGTGAAACCGAAGTAGCAAAAATATGCGACTGAATTTCGTCTGTTCTCACACTTTAATTTTATTATCGTTAGCCCTACTAAAACGTAATCCCTTTTCATTGTCTTCGTATACGAAGGTTACAACGTGCTCTACATCACTTCACTAACATGTGAGCTGCGAAAGCCGACCGTGGGTACCGTAACAATTTCAGGAGAAGTGGGATCCCCAACTACGTGCTCTGCCTGCTAATCCTAGCTTTCTTTTGTCTTCTGATGCGCTTCAGTCGTACAGTGCTTCTAGCCATGGGCATGTTCTAAGCCGATGAGAACGGCCGGAAATACATCTACACAAAAATTAACAAAAATAAAAACGACCTAAAAAGGGCGTCCGAACTAAAAGAACCTCGTCGTTATAGGCGTTTTCAAGAAAACAAAGCCGTCTGGACCCTCTTTTGCAGCTCAAGAAAGGGACGCGGCAAGCGTGAAAGGAAGACGAAAAGATAAAAGAGGAACGAACAAGCGAGTTCTACAAAGGAGAGAGCTGTTGAGAGACAGAAAAGAAGCTAAAATTGACAAAAAAAGCGACATGGATTGGGCAAACATGTCGTGCGTCGCATCGTAATGCGTGGAGGCGGAGTAAATTGACAAAAAAAGACTGCGCTTCTATTCCGGCGTAACAAAGCTGTTACACTTAGGTACCGAGCCCGAAAAGGTATGACCCATTAGGACCCATTGTACAAGCCTGCGTCAATGTACACTCTTTTGTGATGCATTTCCGTGCATTGCTAACATTTGATTGCATGTATTGGGGGTAGAGAAAAGAGCTAACGGAATTAAGTAGGTTGCTTGTCATGTCAACGGCACAACTTTGACGGTTAAAATTCCGCGGTATATAACACGGAGCATCCAGTGGCATTTACCCAGTTGACCAAAAAACGGGCAGCCTATATATTAGAAAATCAAAGAAGCTGTTCAGTATCATACGCTATTCTATTAGGAGATCTATGTACTTTACTCATACCTATGATCTTACAATATATAGCACAGGTTCTCAGTCCTAATTTATTGTTTAATTGGGCCAAACACGTGTCCGCTCACGGGCCTTACTTTGCCGGTCAACATACAGGGCTGCCTTGGTTGTCTATTCGACGCGAAACTTGCGTCTCCCATACTCAGGGGGTTAGGTTTATATATTTCGCTTAATTACGTTTGCTATGCATTTCGCAGTTTTGTTGCTGAAGATATCATGGTGAGAAACAGTAAACTTATATATTTTTGCGGCACGAATCTCTTCGCACAGGAAACCTTTCACTTGCAATATCGCAGCACCCATCAGTAATTGAAAAGCATAGGGATGTTGATTCGCAATATTGAGACTGGTTGACAAAGAAATTGCAGAACTTAATCTGTGGATTTCGTAGCATACATTCCCAGTGCCACGATGGCCTCATACTTTTTATTACCTTTACAAAGAATCTTTAATAGTTGAATCAAATATAAGACAAGACTGAAAGGTACGTTGCGAGCAAAGTTGTGTTACCCATCAGCAGATATCACATTCCAATTCATGCAAAGCTTTGAATCATTGAAAGCACGTGTTTGTAAAGCGGAATAGCGCTCACTACGAGTGAAGACATTGTGAACGAAGCACTCTGACAGGAAACAAGCAAAAAGGAAAGAAATACGTCGTCACCTTCGTAACCTGCATCCAACGCCTCACGGTGGATGGACACCAGCGAATCTCCACTTTCCGGTTGAACACACATTTCCGGAAAGCAATTCGAGGGCTTTCCTCAGGAAGAAAGCGAACTGCTTTGATTCCTCGAGCAGGACGAGCTTGTGATTCAACAATGACACTTTGTTTATATTGCCGATTGAAATCCCGGCTGTTTGTTTACGAAACAATTCGAATGAATTGTAAATAAGTCTCTTATCTACATTATCTGTAAGAGGAGGTTTCATTTCGTATTTGCCACGTTGACACTGTTGGTGCATGCAGGTGCAAAATATTGGAATGCGCCGTGACAATTTCTCTTCACTGATTATTCCAAAGCGGTGTTCTTGGAGAATTTCATGGGTGCTCTCAGTAACAATGATTGACACGCTCATGCGAAAACATCCGTGTACTTAGATTTAGGTGCATGTTAAAGAACCCCAGGTGGTCCAAATTATTCCGGAGTCCCCCACTACGGCGCGTCTCATAATCAGATCGTGGTTTTAGCTCGTAAAACACCCTAATTTAATTAAATTTATTAATTTAACATCCTCACGTCTCAAGGTGAACTGCCAGTACGTGCAAAAATGCACTTGCTTTGTTCCCCCAGCTTTATTATTTCCTTCAAAACAGCAGCTTTTCTTGCGTGACTAGTGCTACATTTAAGAAGATTTGCCAGTATCCACAAAAAGATCTTACGCTAGAATTGTTCGTAAACGAAAATTTCAGCCAATCCTGATGCTCGACATAGCGATGGCTGGCGGCTAATGGCAAAGATAAATCTTCGTTAATTCGGTCCTTGATTTACAAGCACAATTTGGTAAATTATTTGGTATTTCTAAAAATTACATCCACTTCACTCAGGCCCACGCACGTTGTCTTATACTGTGGGTTTAAGAAGTTTGCCTTACTCAGTGTCACACCTGGAGATATCAAGCGTACGTAAATTTTACAAATTCGACGACAATGAAATTGACACCTAAGTGTTAGAACTCCTCTTTCTGATAGATTTCTAGGGGTGCGCGAAGATTCTAAATTTTAAATACCAACAAAATAGGCTTTCCTATTCGCAGCCCAATCCATTCGAGAATTTCACATTCAAAATTTTCATGTATTCGCCTGAGGTAAAAATAGAACGGGATGGCAAGAGTTATTTTTGCCTATACTATACAAGGTGAAATAGGGGTGCTTCATTTCTGAACCTAGTGACCACATAAGCTGAGGCTCGTGAGCGCTACAAGAACAATTGAAGCAATAAAAAAAAAGAACTTTTTTTCCTTTTTTTTTCTTTTTTGCTGCCTGCTAATTTCTTTCATCAATTTAGACGGAAAAGCCTTTATTCCAATTGACATGTTGCGTTCTTTGTTTCATTTTATTAAAGCAAATATTTTCCCGCCTTCAATTTGAAATTCGAAAGCAAATTTTTCTCAATATTCCTTGCAAAATTCCCGAAAAAGCAGAAGATGACAGATACAAAAACAGCCGAATAAGACAAGACAGAAGAGGACAAGGAAGAACTGTGAGAGGCCATGCTACCTTGCCCAGGGCTGGATGACCAGCGAAAGTTGGTGGACCGGGCCAGGGTGGCCCACGGATTTCTGACCTGAGGGCGAGGACAGATCTTGCTCTCTCCCTAGTTCCGAAATAAACATTTATTTATCTCTCTCTTGCAATTCTATCCGAACAGTGCGCTATTTGATCTCCCGTTGCGATTTCAGAAAAAAATATTAGGTTAAACAGCTTCGAATAAAACTTTTGCACACAGATCTGAAGATACGCAGTTGCTCGCTATCTCTCACAGAGTTTGGCCTTCCAGAAATTCTAGTAAAATATAGATGGCGATAGTTATATATCGATAGTTATATATAATTCCAATAAATATAGATGGCGATAAAAATAGATGGCGATAGTTTTGACACACCGTGATGGTCAGTGTAGCAGGCTTTGTTAAGCTTATTACTGTGACATTATATTCTGCATCGCGCGCCACACAAAACCTTCCAGGGGAACGTACGAGGAGCGTAATGCAACATATAAAGCCTGAATGCACAGCATTGTTCAGTAGTGTTTCTTCGAGCTCACTCACGCGAGGCCAAAACGAACGCGTCGTTGCGCACATCAATTTAAAGATAACCACGTGCACTTCCCAGTGGTTTTACATAGGCGTACAATATACGGACACAATTTGATGGAGCGGCTTACACTGAGGCACCCAGAAAATCTGCTGCATTAGGTACGCAGCTGCTCGGCACTGAGCTGACCAAAACGAGAGCACGTGCTATGCATTGCCTATATGCATTGAAACTGAAATAATCTTGGTTACTCGCTAATTGCATTTGTATGTAACTGAGCCTGTAACTGAGCCTGTAACTGAGATGGATGACGTGCGCACGATGCCACTTTTAGACTTCCTGCCAGTTTCGCGATGAAACCACAAGTTGTCTCACACACGCCATGTTCCAAATATTACCATATTAACCCGATAGCGTTTAGGGCCCCGTGTCGCTGAAAATCCGGCGTCGGCAACCAGCGTGTGATCACGGGTGGCGGAGAAAGGTCATCCAACCACATCGACCGCGAAGGCCCTCCACGTGGTGCAAGGTTTTGGTGAACACGAATTGAATTTCTCACAGTGAAATCCGTCAGAGAAATGGCAAAGTACGACTGTACCATTCGGCGTCGGATTCGCCGTCGGATCGTTTACCAATCGGCGTCGGATTGTAATTTGAATGTACAAGAAAACCTAATTATGCTACGAGGAAACTCAAACATTTCTACCAGGTCTGCGCGCGTTGGGGCAATAGCAAACAATTAATAAAATAATAAAAAAGTGCTAGGGACATTTTAATATAAGACGACTTGAATCGCCCCTGGAAAAGCGTCTTTCCAGCAATGCATTTCAGTTTAAAAGTGAAGCCGACTTTAAGCGGATCGGTGTAAGCTTGGTCTTTGTAAGCTGGCTTTCCTACGTTCAGTGTTGCAGTGAATGAAGCCTACTTGCCGCATGCGAACGATGTGATGCGAACGGGTCCCGATAATGCTATCGCGTTGTACTTTTAAAGGCGAAGCTTAAGCGTCCTCCAAGTTTTTTATCCGCGTGCTGCTGCCATCATTTCCCAAGACTGTACTCATTCGAACTAGAGCTGCCTGAAGGAATGAGGAAATAGGTGAAGAAGAACCCAAACGGGGAGAAGACTGCTAGGTTGACCTACACCTTGCGTGAGGAATTATACCGCATGCAGCTTTTGCAGTAACTCTACGGGAGCATTCGAGCGAGTAGCATAAGAATCCAAATTGCCTTGGCTATTGGATGCGTATTGAATTCGAGAATTCACTGTTCTAAATTGTCAAACTTTCATTTTTTAATATAACGGATAAAAACACTTACTGGAGTCTCGAGCGACAGGGATCGATGCAAGGGAGGACTGTTCCGAATGATCATGCTGCAGGAGAGGAGCGGTTGTCGCGCAGAGAAGTAAAATTCCTGAGCAATCGTACAGGACTCACAACTGCTGCTGAACAATTTCCGGTCATACAATGAGAATACCTCCCTTTCAGGCGCCCTACATACGGGTTTGTAGTATCAGTTTAGGCATAGCAATTTATTATGTATCCAGTCTCATCATGTTTCCATCCGTTCGGTGCTGCAGCATCACACTTCTCTCCTTCAGCGAACGCAATGGTCTACGAGCATCTGACGTGACGTGCTGTTGCTTTGTTTATTTTGGTATTTTTGATGGCGCACCACCTAATTAAAACCTGTTAATTGTTTCTCATTTACCAGCTGCTCAGCTGACCGGATGTTGAGTTCCGAACGGCAGTACATGCGTGTATCAAATAAAGCGAACAAGGGGCTTTCTTTAGTCAATGGACGCACCGCAAACTCTATATATAAGACTGTGCTTCAATATTATAGGAGGATATTCGATATTATAGGTGATCGTTTTTTTCTACAATATCCTTATTGAATATAATTAAAAAGATTTACTATTTAGACATGTCTAGGTTTTTATTACCAATTTCATTTGTGTCTTCCGTGTCTTCCATTTGTGTCTTCAGTGTCTTCCGAACGAAGTAAAAGAAAATTTCTTAAGTATGTTCAAGAACACAGCAAAAAATGCTTGTTTTCTGTGGTTACGTTGACTTTTAATTACGGCAGCAATGCCGCAGCAGCTATGGCGTCCTGATGCTAACAGTGGGCTTCAGTGTCTCGACCCCGTCGGCCTTATAACAATGGAGGCGAATGCACAAACTGCCCTTGTACTGTGTTTCGTCTACGCGTTGAATAACTTACTTGTCTCCGCTACGGCGTCTTTCATTTGCGGTGTAGCTTTCAATCAGCCACATTAGTCTCTGAATTATCCAGATAAAATGTGATGGCTAAGCTGTTAAATCACAAGTCTTCAAGTAGTAGGTATCTTCAATGAGAGTTAACTCCTTTCTTTCTGGGGTCTTACGCGCCAAGCCAGTTCTGATTATGAGGCACGCCGTATTGGAGGGTTTCGGATTAATTTCGATTCCCAAGTAAAAGCGACGTTGAATTTGTTTTCATGGCGATTACTGGAGAAATTGACTTCGTAGATCAACGCTTTACAATACACTAAACAGATTAGGCTCCGTTCACTCCATCGTCGAAGAACACAAGTGTAGGTTACCTTGCAGAATCAGAGCGGGATTCCGTCAAAGCCGCTTCTTTCGAGCAGTTGCATTAAGAATTTCAGTTGTCTTTTATTAAATCACACACTTCGCACATGACTCATAACATGAACCACTGCATGCAAATTTAGGCTTTCTTACATTTCGTAATCTCAGGACACCGTAAAAAGTTGTATATAATGCTTGTGTAACACAATAATTAAGCCACGCGAATATATCAAACTTTTCACGCAAGTTTGAATAAAAGTAACGCCCATTTTCACCAAAAGCGACGCCAGCACCACTCAGTTCTCCGAGAACCGCGAGCGAGCACTGTAAATCTAGGGGGAAAAAACGAGAATTTGGCAATTCTTTTAAAATCTTATAAAAGCTGAAACCATTAACATTCGCCACACAATAAGCTTAACATGTATTTCCCTCTGGATATTTGCGCTAAATGTGAAGTTGATGTCACATACAGCTAGGACACTCAAATTGTGGAGAACGGCCCTATAACGCTTAAGGAAACTTTCGCCAAGGTCCTAACACATCCACAGAGGGCTAGATTCTATGTCGTTCGTAAGACGCGCTTATCTCCCTTGAGCGCTTGCATAAGAAATTTACTGAAAAAGCGACAATTATCTCACGCACTTTGTACTTCGCCGGCACATCACCTGTAACCTGCCCCTATTTCCACTATACATAAAGAAGGTGACTGGCTTAGTTTACCGAGAGCACCATGGAAGTATACTACTGACCTCACATTACGCATGAAAGTACAGAGAAAGTAAGTAATCAATAATTATTTGGAAAATCTACAATGAGGCCGAAAACTTTCGACACACATTACCCTTAGTATTCCTCCTATTTCAGCTGAATGCCAACTTAGTGTGACGTACAGTTCTCTGAGGGCATTAGAGAACATTGCAGATAACGGTTGTGTAACCCTTTAAACCTCTTGCTTAAGGCATTTTTGCAAAGCTTTGAATTAACTCACGCTCTTGCAACTCTGAGCGCTCATCACCCATAAACTTCGCCCTTTTACAGCACAATCTCGATAAACTGAAATAGCTTACACGGAATTGCCCCTTAAGCGAAACGACAGCCTCTAAATAACAGAAGCAGACCCTAAAGCATTTCTTTTTCAGAAAAAAAGCAGGATTTCAAAAACATTTTTGCAACCCTTGTCTATCCAGAAAGCCATCTTTAAAAGCGGTGGCAGCTAAAATTTGAAAGATACTGAAGGCATAGCATGCACAGATCTGGACAGAGTAGCATGACAGACATGACCTTTAGACGACCGAAATAAGGACAACCGAAGTTTAGAACGCCTTACAGTGTGCCGTTCGGACTGTTCATGCAACAACCATGTGTAATTCGACCACCTACTGGAGCATTAAAAAATGTTTCTGTTTTGATACGTCGCCGACGTTTATTCGAAACCTAAACAAGCAAAACCCAGTCAATCCAGTAACCGTCGATTGCGCCCAAACCACGGACAAACTAGCTGCTACATTAAGTTTGTTGTGTTTAAGATATGTAACAGTGTTAAGAGGCAGTATGACAAATAGTTCTGTACCTCTGCACATCTTTCTCAATAAACATTACTCCTATTATTGAAAAATATGTTTCTCCGCTTCCTTGAGGTTCCGTTTAACGTGATTCTATTGTATGTGAAAAATTTAAGTCTGGCATGTTCAGTTCCTTTAGAACATAAACGAAACTTGGCGTGCTGTTCATAAAACGTGGTTCTAAAGCTTTGTAAGGCTTGTATATTTAATATATTACAAAAACTGTAATTAACCTATGCTGTTAAAAATCTGATCGTATATCACTGACATCATGCCCCCCGCCCTCTCCCTCCCTCCCTCCCTTCCTCCCTGCCTCCTTTCCTCCTTTTTTCTTAGTATTCATGCATTCTGGATCTCGGTACCATGTTTAGTTTTCAGAGGACACCGGACATGCAACAAAACAATGCACGCGCTTCGTGTAACGCCCCTAAAGAGGAATGAAAAAAAAAACATTTAGTAATTATTTGCAACGCGGTATTTAAGTTACACACTTTGAGCTTGCGTTGCACATCATTCATAATATGGCTCTCATTGTCTTTAAATATCAATGTTCTGTCGTCCTTTCATCCCTCAGAACAGCGGGGAAACATTGTAAGCGCTTCATATAGTGGCTCCAAACAGCCCGAAAACTAATATTTACAATTCTAACTTAGTTACTCATTAAGTCACACACTTCAGAATTTGGCTGCACAACGCCCCTAACATGACCCCAATTCCTTCTGAATATACATTCGGTGAATGATTATTTTTTTTCTCAGGACAGCATGTAAGCCGACGGATAACGTTGTCGAGCTTTTCCAGTCGCATTAACAGCATCACGGAAAAAGGAAAACCTAAAGGAGAAGGCAATGAGAAACAAAGACCGAGGAGTACGCGGCGCTGAACTAGCTGATGCGCTTAATTCATGCGCTGACAATGCTAGGAGTGAGATTAGGGCCGAAACCACAAAGGCGAGCCGCGTTTTAATTAAGGACGAAGCGACCAATGGAACAATGACTTTCACTATTCCCCGAATTCTAAAGAGCGAAGCACGAAGCTAGAAAGCAAGATTGCGACACACGGGGCAGAGTATTTGGCACAGTACCCCATACATCCCGTGGAGGTTGTACATGTTCGGGGCTCGACCAGCGGCAAGTTTTTTATGTCCTTGCGCTTGTTTCCATGTAAAAAAAAAATCACGATAACAGCAAATTTCCACCCCACCCCCTCTGCCTTCTCCGCTCCTCCATAAAGTTACACACTTACAGGAAAGGAGATCCTTCCCGTATAAGCTTTTCTTGGCTTAAGCCTCTGTTGGCTTTTTATGTTTGAGGGAATATCAAGTCATTCAGTTTCTTCAATTGAATCTCACGACAGAACCTCAGGCACTAGGGTAGTGCTCACTTTTTGTTCTGTCGGAATAAAGAGCGGAAACGGAAACTCTGTTTTTCAGTGAAGCGTCAGTTCCCTCTTCCCTGCTGTCCCTCACTCACGCATTCGACTTGTGTTCTTTACGACACTGTCACCTCCGAGGCGACAAGGAACCAAGCGAAAATTTCAGTTCCTTGTGATGCATATCTAAGCTCATTCGCCAAACTTAAAATTGGTCACACTTCACAAACGTCTCATGTCAGCCAAACTGCTGTCACCTAAAATTCAATCAGTGAAACGCGTCAGGAGCATATATCGGCACTTGCAATAAGTAAAAAAGGATAAGAAACATAGTTCAGTACAATGCGTTGGCGGGCTAGTTGGTGCGAATCCATAATTACTTGTTTAGCGCAAAAACAACGGACACGTGAAAGACGACAGGACAAGGCGCTACTCTCAACTTTTTGCGCTAAACAAGTAATTATGGATAAGAAACATGTTGACATTATCGGACGGCCAAACGCAAACCTAGCCACATTGGCATTGGGACTTTTACGTTCGCGCAGCGTAAGCAGTTGCTAATTTGGTCGTCGCCCAATTAGGTAAGATTTGCCGACAGCAGCGCGAGAACGGCGGGTAAACTTGCTGCCGCAATACTTGTGCTTGCGCTATAACCGCTCAATTTTTTGTTTTATTGGTCAATGATGCTTTGAGCATGCACAAGTCATTGTCATGCTTCCTTTTCCTTCTACTGAGGCGCGGAAAGAATACAACCAAACTATATAAGTTACGGTTGCACTGCAACACCGACAGAGGTCTTGCGAACTGCGTACTTTATGTGGAGTAAGTCCCTCAGCGAATATAATTTATGACATACAATGACAACGAAATGAATTAGAACATGCATACGCAACATTGGCGCAAATCAGGTTCGGCAATAATATGCGCGATGTGCGTATTCATAACCACTTCGTATTGCCTAAGAGAAAGCTTTGCTAAGAGAAACCTTGAGCTTGGGGCTTCTATCTAAATACATGGGAAAGGAGAAATCGCTTTTCTCGGCAACCACTGCACCGACTTCGATGAAGGTTACTGCACTTAATACAACTTAAATCTAGCGACTGTTGCAAGGCAAATTTATATTTAGGCCGGTACTGTTTTGATACAAATTGTTGACAATTGCAAAATTTCAGAAAATGACACCATCAAGTTCACAACTCTAACGCTGCAAAAAAACACGATATCACAATTCTGTAAATTGCTTATAATAATACATCTAAAGAGGGCAAAATTGATGTATTATACATCACCGTCAAATGTACTACTAATATGCGCGTAGAACATTTCAGAGGTCCTTGTGAAAATTGCACCAAATTTGCGTAAATTGTACATTTATATATTTAATTTGCCCGCCTCGGATGCTCTAACGGACGCAGCTTACAGAACTGCGGTACCTGTTTTTGTTGCAGAGTTCTGGATTTGGGAACATTTTGCTCGCATTTTCTTTTTAACTTACCAATATTTTTAAACATTGTTAAGAACTTACGGCGCTTAATCCAAAGTTCCGCTTCCAACAGCCACTAGAATGTAACGCTATTTCTTAAATGCCACAAATTTCATTCGAATCTGTCCAGGGGTTGTATCACAAAAGCATTTCTGCGTTATACATGTACTCTAATGGGCGACATCAGAATTAGATCCGAGCTAAAGCTTCCCCTTAATGCCAAGCAACTTATATCATTTCTCAGGACAAAAAAAAAAAAAGAACATGGACTTACTGAAGAAATGTTTAACGCTCAAAATGAACATAGAAAAGTTTGTATCGCATATCTGGAAAGCCGCTAGGTAGACCAATGATTTCGTCATCAATGTCGTTATTAATATTATTAATGTCTTCATACGTATTTTCAATTTTTATTTATATTATTGTAATATTGTTCACTTATTCTTCTCTTTTTTTTTCTTTTTTTTGTGTGTTTGTGTATATCACGCAGACATGTAACATCCGAACCACTCTCTACTTCAGCCTCTCCACAGCAACCGACTTACTAAAATAACAAGACAGAATGCATTGCAGCAATCGGGCCTAAAGAATGTTCGGTTTGAGATGAGTGCCGACCACGAACCAGGTGAAACCTCATCAGTGCTAGCCGTTTGGCAAGCCCATGACGACAACAGCGCTGGGTGAACATATAGAAAAAAAATGGCACCAGTTTCAAAAAGGCAAGTGTCATCTAAGAAGGTAATCAAAAGAATTGTGGTTTAAATTGAAGTAGGATTTCTTAGAAAGCCACCGTTAAATGATGCCTCTTGTACTGCAGGGAATCGGCGTATTAGCTCTTGCGCTTGTTTGTTAGCTCATTCGTTATTTTTAAGATCTTCTTTTCCCTCAGAGTCAAGGAATTTAAAGAGCACTCTTGCGAAAGATTTCCCAAGGCCGGTTCAGATCTTTTTTCAAGGTTTCGAAATCAAACGAGTGTTGCTTTATGAGTCGTCTTTTCATCGGTCGCATTCTATGCTTACTTATTTTCTCAGTTGTCATCCTTCCTGTCGGCCGTCTGTTGTTCTCTCTCTGATGTAGGATGCTGAGAATGCGGGTAACATAGGAACTTCAATCTTTATTAATATCGGTACATCTATTGAGCACTCCGGCAACAGACTTTCCCATGCCTGAGTAAGTTTTTGCTGGAGGGTAGTGGGTTAGTACATAAAAATATTCAAGTTACGAGTAAATGCAAACTTATAAATACGAAACTAACAAGACGTAGATGTATATTCCTCATTTATTCAATTGAGCTAAACAACGAAAAATTGACAGTCACTTTAGCATACGCCAAATAAGATGAAGGCAAAAGCCTGCGCGCTCACGAGACATTCATTAAATTGCTTGACATGTTCATTTGAATGCGTTGTTGCTTCTTATTACTTGTTTTCTCCCACGAAAGGTCGTTGATGTGAGTGCCTTAATTGACGCTAGCTTAATTAACTGTACCTTAATTAACTTCGCCCTAAGTAACAGCAAACGTCGTGGGTTCGAGTGCCTGAATTAACTCTCTCGTTAACTTTGTCTTTAGTTTGGCATGATGAGCGGCATCAGAGTCAGCTGTGGAAGAAGATGATGAACGCGCGAGCAGTGGCACAAGCGCGTTTCTTTGACCCAGTGAGTTTTTGTACCTTTCGTGTAGTCGGTGTGTTTTCGCTCAAGAACTTTGAAGGTCGACTGAACAATGAGATATATAAGGCTCGTGCCTTAATAACGTTTCGAAAAATAGCTCCGCCAAGTCGGTATAGAAAAGCCGTAAATATATAAAGCTACGAAAAAATGCCAGCTTGTCTGCCATAGCGCGGATGTAATAGCAGATCCCCGGGGAACTTGCTCTGCTGTTAAATTAGGTTGCTGCCGATTAGACGGTCAATCTTATCGTTCCATTTACTGTAGAGCACTTTTATGTCACGGATTAGAATCTGCTGCTTACACAAACTGTTCGCATGCGCTTAACTAAATGAGTTGCACGTATATACTGCATGTAGTCCAACAAACTCATTCTCCCATTTAATGTGTGGAGGTGGCTGAGGAGAGAATGGCGCCGCGGCCACGATTTATTGCAACCGGCCAACCATGGCGCTGATGGTTCGCGACGGCCCTTGGTAGACGCGGCCGATCAGGCCGAGCGCGTAGCGTGCTCTGTTCTCGTGCGCGCGTGGCTCGTCAGCATCTTCAACCACAGAAGCTATTTAATATATATATATATATATATATATATATATATATATATATATATATATTAAAGAAGCAATTTAAACTATATATACAAAAAAGACGTGTAAAGAAAAAGAAACTGTATACATGAGCCAGTTCAGTATGTTCATTGTGAGTTCAGTCGGAGTGCGTTTTGGGGCGAAAGAAATAAATATTTATCTGCTGGTCGAGGCTGAAATGGGTGCTGAGGACGGGCAGTTTGTGCGATCGAGGCAGGAATTGCGGAAAGGAGGTTGACGCGTCTGTCGCGGATGCGGTACGTATCCTAAAAGCGCACGGAGTCACTTTGTGATCCCCTGTAACTCTATAAGCAAGCAAAACTTGTATATGTTTATGCCTTCAGCCTGCTTACGAAATGGCACTCATGAATAACGGCTCATTTCACTGCACAAACGCACACCCACACTGTACCCAGCGCCAGACGAGAGAAGAGTAAGGATGCTTGGAACTTCCAGTAAACAGTGGGTTAGGCTAACGATGAATTAATGCGTTGGTTTCAAATTTGTTGGAAAGGAAATTACTCGATATCGGTTCTGCTCATTCACGCTAAACATACACAACAAGGACAAGCAGGCCACTTGCAGCTCGTTGATCCCATACCAATCTCTGACGATCTATTTTAGAAAATGGGTGTATATATGAGGACGTATATGAGACGTATATTAACACCCATTTTATGACTTATGTTTCGAGGTACAATTTATCACAGAGGGCGTCAAACAGAAAGGGGGCCTGCAGCCTGCCACTCAACATTTAAGAAATGGGGAAGATTTCTTGCACCTTCGGCGACTGGAGTGGTCATAATTAATCGCTCATTTATCGTAAATACTACATACGGTAAGCGTGTCCTATTGCAGTTCAATGCTATCTCCTCTGCTGCATTAGATGTTCGCACGTTGTCGCGCTAGAAGTATTGTTCACTGCGCTTTCTTCATTGTCGTCTACTTCAACCATAGCGCCAAGATCCAGTATGGGCAAAGTGTCATGGACGATCCACTTATACAGTCGGCCTGTGCTTCCGTGCCAGTTTCTGACGTCATAATGATACCCTTGCCATTACATACCTACTTGTGACCTATATGCAACATAGAATGATTCTTGTCCATAAGGGTATATCCTCAGACAACTCGTTAAAAGAGGATCAATGGTCAGATGACGACTAGGCTTTCTAGGCAGCTGTATGTTCTAATGCGTGTTGTAACGTTATCATGTTCGAAGCCCACGTCCAAATGCATCTTCAAAGGTTGTAGCAAGCGTATTTATTAAACAAGGAACAATAGCCGGTTGGCTTGCTCTACGGCCTCGCAGGGAAGTACCGGAATACTTTGGTTGTCTAGGCTCGCCTGCACATTTTACACAACCACAAACGCCATTAACAAATGTGCAAAGAAGATCAAGAGCCTGGCGAAGGCACGTCTGTGTAGCAAAAAAGTCATGCATTTCATCCTTCTGCTGCCTACACATTACTTCCTGTTAGCTGCCAAATTTTCAAACTAATAACAAAGTGAAAAGAAAAACACAGCTTGATTCTGTAGCTAAATGCGATTGGCAGATGCCGCTATTTGCAAACCGATTACTATTCTTGCTGCAGTGCTTTTTAGTTATACAAGTTGTTGCGTGTTCAGTGTATGCTATACCAGACAAGTCCTCCCAAAGGAACACCGCCGCATGCATTAAGAAAAGTTGCGGTGTTTACTGTGGTTTGCATCATTTATGCAGAGTATTTACCACAACCGTGTAGCTATTACAGAAGACGTACGAAATTATGGGGAAAAAATCAGCTTTCTGAGTTCGGATAGTTGCTGCTCCTGCGTCCTCTTTTACAACATGTTTCTTTCTATAGATTCCGTGAACGCGTGTTCAGTGCTACCGCTCAAGACAACACGCGACTGACAGCGTTGTAGTCAATCCACAAATTGCATGCGTCTTGCACTTGCATGTGCACGGAAGCCTACGACCGGATTAAAGACAAGAAAGAGCACACGTGTCTTTCAATAACATAGAGGCACAGTGCATATATACTCATCGGTCAACCAACTCAATCCGTTCCTATAGCTCTGCGGGATAACGAAGTGGCTGTGGTGATGATGGTGTATTGCCACAGTTGTAAGATTCAACTAGCCAGAGTGAGCAGTTCATTGCAGCACACTTGCTCTGACTAATATTTTTAGCTGCCAGAACGTAGGAGTGCTTGTTATGAAAAGTATTCGTCGTTGTTGCTTACATGTGACGTTCTTTTACGTTGTGAGACGTGCATGCGAACGAGAAGAGAGCCCTTGAGGAACCAATCTGCGCTTTCGGTCTCATCGAGTGCTCATGTGCTGAAGGAAATTGCTTCTTCCTTCGTAGGGGCTCTGAGTGCCACGTTCGATCCGGCTCCTGCCGGTGCGCTGATACATGGCTTAGCCAAGGCTCGAGTGTGCGTGGAAATGCAAGCCACGCAAACAGATCGCCAGAGTGCGTGGCAAATACTTCTTATGCGTGGGCATTTGCTATTGATAGTAATTGCTTTCAGCGCTACAGGCACTCATCGTGGTGGTTCGGGGATATGATTATGATTAGCGTTCATGGTTATTCGGATATAAGGCAGTCCGCTCTTATTGAAGTTCGTGTTAGAAGGGCCTAATTTGTCGACACCTGACAGGATGAAAAAGTGGAGCAAGAAAATAATTCACTACTTTTTGTCACAGACATTCGTGAAATGAAAAAAAAAATGTCCGCATGGCATAAAATAGAGTTGCTATCGCCCACGGTCAGATAATGCAATTTTAATGATGAGTAGTGGGTTAATTACTCGGGGGCACTGGACTAGCTATCGACTTTCTGAGCTTCGTAAACAAACAAACAAACAAACGAACAGGAACAACACACAGAAGTGACAGAAACTTGGATTATTTAGCCATGAGGGCTTACAATTGCATACGGCTGTGTATTTTGACACTTATACGTTTGATCAGGAATGTCAAGAGGAAGCGTATACGCTCCCTCTTGAGATGGAGAAGACGAGAGCAAAACAGGATTTAGCTCCTTATGAAACCTGCACAATTTAGGGCCTCTATTATAGGCATTCAAAAATTCTTTTATAATTTTTTACGTTTTGTCGCAGTGAATGCTCACGTTTTCTATCATTCAAACAATGCACCATCCTCAATGCTCAGATATTGCTTCAATAATCAATGCTACAATATTGCTTATAACTTACATTTCCTTGACATGAACATGCAGTCTAATAAAGGCGGGCAGTAGAGGCAAAATGCGAAGAAGTCAGAATTGCCATATGAATCAAAGTAGTAATAGAGTATTCAAGGGATAATAAGTTCTACTCTATATGCATTGAGTCATGCATACCTGAGGGTTCCCTACAAATACTGCACGTGAAGAACAAGACAATGAAGGATATTAGTTTCATCAACATATGAAGCGAGCAAATGCCTTTTATGATGCGGTGCATAGCATGTGAGAAATTGTGAATAAAACGTGCTATCGAAGTCTTACGATTAAAATCTCAGCAAAAGGAGTCGAGACGGTTATACCAACTTTGTTCAAGTTTTCTAATACTGGAACCAATAGTGAGCTCAGTCACAAAGGCAGTTAGACCAGATATAGAATAAATAAAGCTAACAGCGTACCTCGGAGATTCTGTCATGCTTTTTCATTAAACATTTTGTATAATGATCCCATAAGAGAGAAAATTATTCTGATTTAAGCCTGATAAACGTCAAATAGCTAAGAAGCTTAACATTGTGAAGGAGAATCCTCATGTTCGAGCTTTAAAAAGAACAATACGTTACAAAAAGGTATCGTGTCTAATGAGTGCAGTACTTCATACAGTTTCCTCGAAAAGATCAAACTTATTAAGTCCAAAAAGTTCTCTTTGAGGTGTATACTTACAACTCTACATAAGAGCAACGAGAAGGCGCAATGAGCTACTGGCAGTAGGAGCAGATGTAATGCACCGTGGTCGCTTGAGAAATTCAGAAAAAAAAAAGATCACGTGGCAAAAAAACCCCCAAGAAAGTGGCTCCGAAGAAATAATCGCTTAGATCAAAAAAAGAAAGAAAGAAAGAAAGAAATAAGAAAGAAATAAGAAAGAAAGAAAGAAAGAAAGAAAGAAAGAAAGAAAGAAAGAAAGAAAGAAAGAAAGAAAGAAAGAAAGATATAGAGGCAGAGGGAAACAGCAACGTTCGTAGCGTGATATTGCTGGACCGTTTACATAACTTTTCTTTTTTCTCAGCGGTACAGCTGCATTCTCCCGGGTCCAACCTCCGTATCTCCCAAGGGGCTGCGGGCATCAGAAACTTGGAAGAAGCGTGGGAGTTTCCACGCACGCGTAGATCGCTTAAGGTGACTCGCTGTCCCCTACACTTTCGGCGACAATCAAGCCTTGTCCACACCGGTTCCCTAGTGAACGGGTCCGCGGCAGGCAATAGAAGATCTTCCTACTTTGGCCGTCCGAGTCTTCCCCCGACACGACAACCGTAAAAAGTTTTTACGATCGCTTCTCTGTTTGGCAAGTGCCACCAGTTTCGTAGCCTTCCTCGGTGTTTTCTATTGCTTTCACCGTTTTCTTTGACATCGCACACATAACGCGAGAAACAAATAGGTGACAAAACTGGGCGCGTTGGTTTCCCCACCGTTGTGGTCAAGACAATATTTCCTTTTTTTCCCCCTCGAACCTTGGTTACCCCATAGTTTAAACTTTGTTTTCTTTTTCTGTGCTCACAGCCACCATTACCACTGTTTAGCAGCTGTATTCCTCGACATTTTGGTCTCGCCTAGAAGCAGGTGAAACATTCGTTTCACAAAAGTTTTCTCAGCAGCATGATAATTGTTTTGGACATGACGTTCGATGTGTGGGTGTTTTAGAAATATTTTGGTGATGCAGCCTACACACTTCCTCATTGCGGTATGAGTACAACTTTACGCGCCTATGCAGCTTGACATTGTAAACAGCCGCTGTTGTTCAACGTATGTGCCGTCCCATTGTTGATCACAATGTTTTATTCTCGGCCGCGGTGGGTGCATTCTGATGGTGCCGATGTTCAAAAGCACCCGTGTAGTTTGACTTAAATGCATGTTAAAGAAGTCAATATCACCTACTACGTGGAATGGGCAGATGTACAGTGCGTTTCCCCCCTAAATAAATAAATTTTATTTTCAAGAGGACATAAACTTCAAGCCTTCCGAAGGGTCGTTTACTCTTAAGAACTGCATGCAATCACGCCGGTGTTTCATGTACCGGCCGCCTTGTTTATTGAATGTGTCCAGCTCAGGTTAAACCGCATTGGTATCATAATTTAAAGAGGGGTATGGGCATATACATGACTATCTTATACTATTATCTAAACAATAGAGAGATTCAGAAGAAGATGGAAGCGTGAAGTGATTAAAACTGGTAGAACAACGAATGTTTCTCAAGCGAACGTTTACACAAGGTGACTTGTCGAAGATGCCGACGAACCCTGACAAAGAAAAGCCACCTTGTCAAAACGTTGGCTCCAGCATTATTCCTTGTCATACCTTTATACTGTCAATTGTCTTATACTGTTAGTTATACAATCGTGCTTATATAACTATTACAGTTGCCACTTATTTGAGTACTGCTACCTTGCACTTGTTCAGTATTTCCTTGGCCTTTCTGAGTTTATTATTGTATATATATGGACTGCTTAAGGCAACTATTTATTTTCGCTTACACCATGTTCAGGGAGCAAAACATTTGTAACGCAGGTGTTCATAAAACTTGGGACCCAAGCATATAATGGCATACAAATCGAGTTTCGCAACAGCATGCGGCCCAGAAGGACATAATGAAAAACCCAACAGAGTTTTAGTACTACGCCATGACGACACGTACGAAGGACGCAAGTGCTTAGCGGAACATGGCAGCGCGTATCACGACAGGGCTTTTACTACATGCAAGCGCACACGTACGCATAAGCCTGCTGTGCCTTTTTGGAAGATTAAAAAGCACCTGTTGTCTACTGTCAATCCAAGCCAATGAAAACGCGCCAACCAGATTCCTAGGCAGATTACGGCACAGTATTCGCCATTTTGCGAAAACGAAGGGTCTCGCGCACTCCTGAACAAACGAGGACTTACGAAAGCAGCACGCGAGACCGCCCCCGCGTACGCGCGCAAGATTTGAATACGTGCGTACGCGGTGGCAGCGTACGTATTACGAACCGTTCGTATTGCGTTCTGCGCATGCGCTCAATGCAGAACGCAGCACTACTATTAAGCACGCAACGCCGCTGGGTACGCAACGTACGCAGTACTAAAACTGCCTAATAACGCCACACTTTCCTACGCTGTTCTCGGGTGAAGTGGAGAACCGTAGCCTTCACTTAATTACAGAACCTTCTGTATGGCTACATTAACAGCAGTCGTGACTTAAGCACAGATATATCGAGCGTAGACGTGACGGAGCAACATAGGCGATAACGTAATTGCCTGCGCAGTGCTGCTTTTCTCTCGTGCTCAAAAAAGGCTCACTCATTCGCGCAAGAGCATTGTCGTGTATCGTCTTAGTGAACAAGCGTACTGCCAAATGCGACGGGTCATAACAGCTTTCGGCATACTTGATACTTCTCTTTTAACAGCGTTGTAACCTTGCGCACCAGAGAGTTCAAGCGCAACGTTTCCTTCGCAATACAGAACGATGGTGCGCTCCGCCCATAGGCACGGACGCTTTCACGGTGCACCTTGCATTCATCTGATTAGCCCCAGGGGATCTATAAAAAGCGCTTGAACTTTGCCTCTCAGGATAACACGTCTATCTGGCGTTCATGTTTGGCTGAAACTAACGGCCTTAATTTTTATATCAGTTTTAGGTCCACAGAATGCGAAAGAACTATACAAAAGATGACTGCTCTTCTGACATTGCTTTCTTTTTCTATGTAATGCTTTCTGTCTTAGTTTTACTGCAGAAGCATTGCACATTTCCCTTCTCAGGTTACAGACTCGTTGAAATGCGAAGAGCAAACGACGGAACATGAGCTCTGTGGTCACGAGAAAGCTGACCATGGGATGTTTAGAGGAAAGAGCGGTTTCTGAATTTTAATGCATGGCCCTTGGTTTCACAGTACGTAGTTCAACCGCGAATTCGACCCTTCTATATAAATAAACCACGCTATGAAAATAGCATGAGAAACTGAGCAAGCGAGTTATCTTCCAATACAGTGACACTCAAGTCACCCGTGACTTTTGTGCGCTGATGGTTCACAAACGGTTGAGCGGATGCTTAAAGTAATCTGATAAGCATTATTGTGGACGTTTTTGTGCACATTGCCTCTCTGGCGGTTCTAAGAAAGGCTTTTACTTACTCGAATTTCTCTTGGACGCGAAATGTTGATACTGACCAGATACATTTTGAAGTGAATATATTCGCGTCTTTCTTACAAAAGTGTCTATTATAGAACTTGAAACTGTGTTTCTATACAAACCCTGTTTAAAAAATAAAACAATAAATAAAAAGCAAATGGCATAAAACTTTGGTCTCAGGGTTGCCTGCTCTTCTCTCGTTTTTTTTTAATTTATTATTTTGTCAAAAGATTTTAGTAGAGCATACACCCTTCACGAGTGCCAACAGAAGTGGACCTTGATTGTTGCCCTAGATTTTCGAGCTTTTCGTGAAACACGACCGTTCCACGACAACGCGCATATAAATACATATTTGATTTGCATAAATACAAACATTCTGACGGAAAGCACCGGCTAAAAATGGCTGAGGGTCCATTGCAAGACATATATGGCTGTATAACAAGATGGCAGCGCTGTTTGGACGAACTAAAGAAGAGTAAAATAAATAATTGGATGATTAAATGCCCACAAAAGTAAACGGGAATAATATGAAAACTCAAAAACACATTAAAGGCATAAGCATGTAAATACAAGACTCAGAAACATGCAGCACTCTTGGCTCTGCAAAACGACAAAAATGTCGAAAAGATAGAAGGTGCTTAACGAATTTAAAAACTACAAGCACTCACAGAATAAAGAAATTCAATGGAGATAGCATGTTTACAAAATGTGTGCGAAGCTCCTCGTATCAAGAAGCACTTATACTGTTATACTGCTTTCAAATTCATGGTAGACAATATTGCAGTGACTGTAATTTACAGTTATTACCTCTTTCCCTACCACGGGGAAAATAGGTGTTTTTTGTATGTTACGGCAGATGTTTTTTTTTTCTGAAGAAAATACTGCACTCAATATTTAGTGTAATACAAAAAAAGCAAAACGAATGCACTTTTCACGCACAAAAGTTTTATTAACGAGATATATGTCATACAAAAGATATAAATTGTTAAAGTTAAGATTGTGCGATAAAACTGAACACAGTTTGTAAAAACACGCTTGTATCTACTAAGAAAAAGAATGTTACGAACATTATGAGGTGTAGAAAATGTATTGCCGTCTATTAGGCACTACCTCCGAAAAAGTCAAAATTTTTCATTCAACAGGTATTTCGCTAGAAAAATGTAACTGCAAGTACTGCAGTTTGGCTTGCCGGGCTGTGCCCACCTATGTTCCGGGATGGTTAGCGTCGTCGTCGCTTTCAGACTCAAAGTCCGACGAAAAGTCAGCTTCCTCGGACTTACTGCTATTCGATGTATCGATAAGATCAGCCGCAGAGGCAGCGGTACCCAGATATCTGCGATCTCCCGAGGCGCGCGCGCCGTTTCCGGAGCCGAACATTTTCGATAAAGGCGAAATGCAAAAACGCACGTGTGCTTCCGTTGCTGTGCGCGTTAAAAAACTCCCAGGTGGTAAGAATTAATCCGGAGCCCTCCACTACGGCGTGCCTCATAATCGGAGCTGGTTGTTACATGTAAAACCCCACAAAGAATATGCATGCCGTTGTCGATACACGGGATTGGCCTTACGGGCACGATCGCGCTAGCGCTTACGCTCGCGTACGGCAGCCTCTTCTGCCGTGCGCTGCACCCACGGCCTACTCATGGTGACGGCCGGTAATGCATTGTGTGACGCGGGTTATCCAATGCAGATATGATACACAGTTCGTCTGGGTAGCATGGCGTTGCAGTTCCCATTATTCTTATCGGTACAACTGCGAATGTAAACTGTAGTGTTCTACGAATGCGCAGATAGTTCTATTGCGCAGATGGTTCTATTGCGCATCTGCGCCGATAGAACTATCTGCGCAGATGCGCAGATAGTTCTATTGTGCAAGTTTGCTCTACTGCAGTGCGTTTTCAGCGCTCATGGGCGAATCAGTGAGACATAGAAAGTTTCACTTATAAAGAAAAAAAAAAGAAAAAAAAATTAGAAAGCAACTCTTTGTCGCACCTCGCATAATAGGAACGCGCCTTCTGGCATTAATCGGCCACATTAATTGCTGCTGCCTGATATTAGGTGTAATCAGTTTAAAAATAGGGCAGGAAGGAAAGAAAAGCAGCCTTGTAGCAAGGACAACAAAAAAGAAAGAAAACTGCGGAATGTTTGTCATCTGCGTTAACCAATATGCTTTAGAGCGCTGTAAATGCTATGTGTGCCAAGGGCATAGAACGTCTTTCAGGTGCGAAGGTGACAGGTGGCTTTCATCTTTCTTCTTGGGGGAGAAATTCAGACGAATGTCAGCGAAAAAGGAATACGCACATAATGACAAACCGGCGCCATTGACGTCAAAGAGCCTAACGACGAAATCTCTGATGGCTTCGATTCAAAACGACAGCTCCTGAAAGTGCACAAAAGAATTAGCACTTTCTGATTGGGCATGGCACCGCTGGAAGCGGTGAATAGGGTGTTTCCTTCATTACGAATTAAAAAATGAGCAAAGGTAGGGCGAGCGATGCTGGTTTACATATCAAATTATTTCAGATGCCGGAACTAGCATAAGCCGAAACCAGAGAGAGTTACATATAGAAGGAAAAAAACATTGAGGTTAACCATGGTCGCGCCAAGTTGGCTACCCTACACGTGCGGAAGCGTAAAGGGGAAAAGATAAGAAGCAAGAGGGGTAGTTCCAACAGCACTTTCTGCGAGCATTTGCGCTCTAATTCGCTCCAGGGGAAATATACATTGAAAATAGTGGAAGTCACAGGATTTCAGGGTAAATGAATTTGTTTGACTTGATAACTGGAAGTTTGTAGTTGAGTACCAGTTCTGTGAGGCCCTAAACATGAGTGGAATAGAGTTTCGACGAAGTGTAACTTTATATCATTCCGAATTCCTGGGAGTTTGGTCAGTTAATGGTGGTCGTGGCTGTGGAGAATGTGCTCTTGATCATATTGTCAGTTTGCTTCCTATACTCGTGGACAACTTTCAGTGGCAATGAAGGGAAAGGTACGGGCGCGTGGCTGTTGCACATGTGTTACCGCGCCTAGTAGTCCGGCAGCGTTTGACAGTGCTTTTAGTTGCTCGGAACAGACGCTGAGTCGACGCAGCTTCCACGAGCGACGGTTTCGCGTTTGCCCAGACGCGGAAGGGAAATGCTGCAAAAAAAAGTAAACTTTTAGACTCAGTGGTGTGTTCTGTGTTATTTAAGTGTTGCTAGCCAGCTGTCTATGTTTTCTCTTCCCCAGCGTTAACCAACGTAGATTACAACGCGGGACTCTCTTCAGAAGCGCACTCACTTGTGCGCGCTCTGCCTCCGTAGCTTTCCTTTCACTGCCACAGAAAGTTTTCCGCGAGTAGACATTTCTAAATATATTCTAACGATTAGGGTCGTGGAACACGCGACATGCTGCCCTTATTCCTAATTGGTTGTGTCATTGCGTCCACTACGACGTATATGAAGAAAGCGGGGGGCGTGTTCTGTAAGTGTCCACCTAGTGGACATATCTATTTCGTCTGCTGCTGAAGTGTTGATTTGTTGGGGGCGCTTGTCTCCTTCGGAGACGTACCCCAGCCAAGCCAATCAAAACTTCAGTAGCAGACAAAGTGGACACATACAGATATCCCGCTCCCTCCACAAACCCCTATACCGCTTCCCCTATTGATGTGTTGTTTAAACAGTTTCGCGAGAGCAAAACTTTCAAGGTAAATTTTCTAAGTTTTTAAGTGGTAGCGTTTAGGGCCCCGTGTCACAGAACATCCGGCGTCGGCAACCGGCGTCTGATCGCGGGTGGCGGAGAAAATCATCCAACCACCTCGACCGCGCAGGCCCTCCACGTGGTGCAAGGTTTTGGTGAACAAAAACTGAATTTCTCACAGTAAAATCCGTCAGAAAAATGGTAAAGTACGACTTCACCGTTCGGCGTCGGATTGTAATTTGAATGTGCCAGAAAACCTAATTCTGCTACGAGGAAACTCAAACACAAACCCCCTTTTCCAGCATTTCCATCAGACCTGCGCGCGTCGGGGCTATAGCAAACAATTAATAAAATAGTAAAAAAGGGTGCTGGTGCCTCGACATTTTATAACAAGACCACTTATATTGCCATTGTAAAAACGTCTTTCCAGCTATGCATTTCAGTTTCAAAGTGAAGCTAACCTTAAAGGGATCGGTGTAAGCTTGTTTTTTGTAAGCTGGCTTTCCCACGTTCAGTGTTGCAATGAATTAAGCCTACTTGCCGTATGCAAACGATGCGATGCGAACGGTTCCCGATAACGCTATCACGTTCTACTCTTAAAGGCGAAGCTTAAGCGTCCTCCAATTTTTCGGCGATAGTTGGCGTTGCGTCGTTTTCCCGCCCTTGTCTTTTGATAGTTTTCTTCGACCTTTTCTTTTGAACATCTTCACTCTTTCTGCCTGATTCATAGATTCTACTTTCACTGCAGAATGGGCGAGAAGAGCCGTTAGCAATCGACCACTGTGGCTCGTCGTTCCGCACTGCACAAATCCTCCACGTCTATTTGCTTAATTGTAAGCAATCATTAACGCACAGATATCGCGAACGCTGAGAGCGTTTTAGATGCGAAGCACCTTCTGCGCCCGGGCTGTCGGCGTCTCCTGTCGTAATCTTTGTCGTCGTCGTCGTAGTCCTGGTAAGCATGTGGCTCGTGATCGTACTCTGCACGTGCTCGTGCCACTGGTCTCGCGTTCGTCGTCGTCGTGTTCCACAGCTGGCCGCGTTGAAGCATGCGGTTTGTGCTCGCGCTTGGCACGCGCTCGTGCCACTGCTCCCGCGTTCGTCGTCGTCGTCTTGCACAGGTGGCTGCGTTGCCGCTCATCATTCCAGCGTAGAATTTCACTTCTGTCGTCGTAATGGGGAGGCCGCGTTTACGGGATATGAGTCATTGCTTAAGGCAATATGAGACCATTAGCGGTGCATCACTGCATGCTTCGCACGTCCCCAGGTTTCACGTTAGTGGAGCTGCATTTCGCTCAATGGGTCATTCGAGCACCAAGTTTTTTTTTTTATTGGCACCCCCAGTTCCAACCTCAGATTCCTTCTTCTTACGCATAAGTTTTGCTAGAATGCAGTTCAGCCCTGCGCTTCTTCAATTAATCTCCAGCACGTCCTGTACCGAGTGCAATGCAGATCGTCAAGCATCGACAGACGCCAGGCGAACCCGTCGAGACCGATGGCGATACTTTCCCATGCTTTGCGAGTTGACAGGATCAAGGCAGCCCTTCTTTTGTGTCCTCCTACCGGCGCGCGTCAGCTGGCGCTCTGCGCGACACGCTGCGGCCGTCAATAACTGGCACAGAGATCTTGCGGCTTGAAAGAAGCAGAAGGTGCGGGTGAGAATGCTGATGCCTCCCAAAGGACATCACAGACAGAGACAACGCGACGGCCGAGTGAAGCGGGCGTGGGGGAAGGAGACACAGGGGCTGCCATCATATCTGAGCGGTGGACATCAAAGGAATGGGCGGGGACCAGGAAGACGCCGGGCGCGTTCATATTCGTGTCGAGGGCGCATCGGTGCCCGAGGTGGCTCTGACAGCCTGACGACGAAAGGAAGAGCGTCGACGTCGCCCGGTTTTCTCCATCATTTTCTCGCTACAGGACGTGCTCGCCACTCACGATTCTTCCCATGTCAGGCTGAAATATTCTGAAGAACTGAGAAAAGCATCGGTCAGATGAAAACAAAAGCAAATATCTTACTGTTACGAAAATTATTTGCGCAGACATTTACACCAAGGTAAGAGATAACAAATTTTTTCTGTAAGTTTCATTGCGATGTTTCAAGGCGTTATTAGCTTTCGGATGCTTCCTTTTAGCTAGGCGTGTCCGAGTTAGATGCATAACATCAGAAGATTTCATTACGTTTCTTACCCTTTAGACCACATCAATGTTACTCATTGCAATGATATAATATATTTACCGCAACACGTTGAAGATACTTGAACGAAGTGCTGCAAATCTTTTCTTGTGTGGTGCTAACGGGAGTCCTACCCTACACTGTCGGTAAGGGAAAGGAGGAGTAGAAAGAGGAAACGAGGGAGAGAGTGAATACTGTGTGTACGTGGGAGGAAAGACAGGAATATAAACAGTCAGAGAGGTCGGAGCAACTCAGAAACTGCAGTAGTGCACAAATAATTTATTGCGCAAGAGACGGATGTGGCCACGGTACGAGTATTTATTTTAATTTATTGATTAACAAGTCACGCGTCAATGTGACCACCCCCTCCGTTATGTCATTGGGATACCCAAGCAGATCATACAACCAGAAACTGAAAATAGAAGAAAGATGACTGAAATAAAATAAGTAGACAGTAGACGGCCATTGAAAGAAAGAAAAGAAAAAGAACCAAACTGCTTTTCAGAAAAGATCAATTTGGAATTGATTGGAGGTGGGTGCAATTCATCGTCAAGGAATAGTTATGCTCAAAAAATCCGCTGTTGCGTCGCGCGATAAACATGGTCGGCTATTCTCGGTGGCGTCGTCTCAGTTACGAATGATGCATCACATAATCAACATATATATTTTCTCGAATGTAAGCGTCTACAAAGTCAAAGTGTTTCATATTTTCAGGATCAAGGAACACACAACAAAGAAACCATAAGAAAAGAACGAGAGTGTAAGCACCTGCCTCATCATCATATTTGTACTCCTCCTCCGCTGATAACTGCAGAAGCTTCTGCTCAAGTAGCCAAGCAGAGCTGTGGTAGGAGGACGCCAGTTAATGTTTGTGCTCGGTGTGCGGGGCCGAGAGATGAAATGCGCGGGTTTTTACGTGCTTGTGTTCGGCGTGCGGGGCCGAAAAGCGCGGGATTTAGCGTCGCTATGCGCGTGGACGGTGCGCGTGCCGGGAGAGACCATCGGAACGACGGGGCAGCCAGGCTGACAGAACGGGCAGTGCAGCGAGATGGAGCGGACCGAACGCCGGCCCACGTCCCGGCATCCCGGTCCTGCACTGTGAACCGGGCTTCGCCCCGGCTTCTACCATCGTCGCGGGTCCTGTTGAGCTGGGCGTCGTTCCCGCTCGCACGACCGCTGCCGTGCTGCCGGGCTCGGGCCACGACCCAGAGCCCCCTGGTCCTGTTCCACAAACCGGGCGCCGCCCCGGCTTCTACCATCGACGCGGGTCCTGCGGAGCTGGGCCTCGTTCCCGCTCGCACGACCGCTGCCGTGTTCCAGGCTCGGGCTACGTCCCGGAGTCCTGGTCCTGTTCTCCGAACCGGGCGCCGCCCCGGCTTCTACCCCACGGCTGTGCTGGGCTTCGTCCCGGCACTCATCTCACCGCTACGGTGCCGAGCACAGGCTATAATCCAGAGCTAACGCTTCGGAACCGGGCTACGTCCCGGTGCCACCCTGAACGTCAACCGCCGCCCGTATACCCACCGCCGCCAGAGCCAAGTCCGCCGAGCCGTCACCACGAGACCGGACTCCTGTGAAGAACTGTGAGTGCTCGAGCGTGACACTGAACCAGCTTATCTGTATAGTTCATGTTCATGTCTTGTCCCACGTGCCGTTCGTGTCATAAATACGTCTCTTTGTGTCTCTGGCTGCCTTCTTGTGCGTCTGGCTAACCTGCGCCCACAACATAATCATCACAATTTTGGCGAGCCTGCCAGGATCGGCTTTAACATCTTGCCGACAGCTAGACGCACGGGAGGAAACCATGGATATTGAGAGACTATACGCGATCGGCAAGCACATGGGCTTAGCTGGCGCCGCTCTTCGCGAGTGGATTGACGCGGAACGCGCAACAGAAAGACGCGTCCGCGCGCAAGTTCGTGAAGATGAGCGCGTGATCATGGAGCTCGATGAAAGACGGCTGCAAGTCGAGGAACGCGTTTTACTGCTGAAGCTCAAGCTTCAAGAACAGACAACTAGTTTGAACGTGCGAGATAGTGGACTACCGGTGAGCAACCTCAAACTAATTGAGGAAGAAAGGATACACGTGGAGGCTGTTCGATTAACAGAACTTTCTGCAGCTAAACAAGCTTACGAAGGGAGGACGCAGCTCCAAGAGGAAAAACTCAAGATGCTGCCAGAAGAGCTGCATGCATTGAAAATGAAAGAGAGTGAGGCTGAGACCAAGATGGAGAGTAGGCGCGTTTTCGTAGCAGAACTGCATGACATGAGAAAGATGCCAGAAGTTGGCAGATTAGATAGCGGCCGTGGCATCGTATATATACTGGAGAAGCGCACCACTGAGGAGCCCTTGATGCAGGGTGACGTGGATAACAGGATGGTTGACACCCCGATCGAGGTGTGCGTGAACAAGGAGCAGAGAACAGCAGAGAAAGAGGTAGCTTCACCTCAGAACAACAGTGAGTCTGCCATCGAAAATGATACCAGGGATCGCCAGGCAGCAGACATAACGAGGCATTTAGATTCTAAGAAACAGAGCAATGAGAAAGCCAGCAGATACCCGAAGCGTCCCAGATTTAAGGCAACGCGTAAGGGCAGGAAGAACTTGCACAGAATTTGTAAGGGCAGGAAGAAGATTCAAGGGCGATGGAAAGGAAAACAGCGTCATAAAACGCAGGTACATGACAAGATGCAGGCGTCCAGGAAAAATTTGAAGAAGCCAGAGTTCTACCCAAGCCATTCCAAGCCGTACAAGCAATCTGTAGGCGCAGGAAAGAGAAAGAAACAGGCTAGAAGTAGACAAGCATGGGAGTTCAGGAAAAGGCGAAAAAAAAAGTGAGCAGGTGTAACTGGTATGATAAATAAGGAATATTATCTAGGAATGCCCCCGGACAATTGAATGACCAGTTTTCACAAATGTGTGGAGAGAACAAGTTTATTCATGTAAAGTGTTTGGAACATTGAGTTAGTCAACATTGCGAACAGTGGAGTGCAGTGCATTACGTGGTATAAAGTGAAATTACCGGACCATAAGAAAGAACTCACTGACGAACGGACGAACTCCGCACTCTGTGTTTTGTGTCACGCATATCTAGTCGACGCGTCCTACCTCCCCGCCGCGTCGTTCTTGAACAGGGGGGAAGTGTGGTAGGAGGACGCCAGTTAATGTTTGTGCTCGGTGTGCGGGGCCGAGAGATGAAATGCGCGGGTTTTTACGTGCTTGTGTTCGGCGTGCGGGGCCGAAAAGCGCGGGATTTAGCGTCGCTATGCGCGTGGACGGTGCGCGTGCCGGGAGAGACCATCGGAACGACGGGGCAGCCAGGCTGACAGAACGGGCAGTGCAGCGAGATGGAGCGGACCGAACGCCGGCCCACGTCCCGGCATCCCGGTCCTGCACTGTGAACCGGGCTTCGCCCCGGCTTCTACCATCGTCGCGGGTCCTGTTGAGCTGGGCGTCGTTCCCGCTCGCACGACCGCTGCCGTGCTGCCGGGCTCGGGCCACGACCCAGAGCCCCCTGGTCCTGTTCCACAAACCGGGCGCCGCCCCGGCTTCTACCATCGACGCGGGTCCTGCGGAGCTGGGCCTCGTTCCCGCTCGCACGACCGCTGCCGTGTTCCAGGCTCGGGCTACGTCCCGGAGTCCTGGTCCTGTTCTCCAAACCGGGCGCCGCCCCGGCTTCTACCCCACGGCTGTGCTGGGCTTCGTCCCGGCACTCATCTCACCGCTACGGTGCCGAGCACAGGCTATAATCCAGAGCTAACGCTTCGGAACCGGGCTACGTCCCGGTGCCACCCTGAACGTCAACCGCCGCCCGTATACCCACCGCCGCCAGAGCCAAGTCCGCCGAGCCGTCACCACGAGACCGGACTCCTGTGAAGAACTGTGAGTGCTCGAGCGTGACACTGAACCAGCTTATCTGTATAGTTCATGTTCATGTCTTGTCCCACGTGCCGTTCGTGTCATAAATACGTCTCTTTGTGTCTCTGGCTGCCTTCTTGTGCGTCTGGCTAACCTGCGCCCACAACATAATCATCACAAGAGCCTTCTATGTTAATTTTCATTTCAGTGACTATACAACGTGTGGGCTGACGAATAGTGATCTTTCTAGCTGGCCAAACGTGTGGTGCAAAATTGAGTTGTACTGTTCAGCCTCTTGCCTAACAAGATATTTCTGTAATATTCTCGCACCTAATATGCCCCTTTGGACACAATTAACAAATAAAAAATATTCTTCATCGTCATGATTTCTTTGCATCGTATCTAAGCAACCTCCCGCTTTGATCATCATAGTTACGAACCAGAAAAATAAAGCCCATGGATTGATTAAAAATAAAGTGCAATGGCAGGATAGTAAGGATCACCATCTGTATTACATTTGGCTGTCGTTGTCAAGGGGAGCTTGTTTCTTTCTTCAAATGCATAGGCGTACCTGCGGAAATGATAGCCGTAAGAAGAGGAGTGCACACTTAACAACGGCATGCGAGCGAATGCACGGAACAAACGCTAAAACGACAGCTGGAGGTTGTGGGAAGAAAAATGGGGTTTCGCTGTGCAAATTTATAGCTGTCGGGCCCGTCTTTCGAAAGGAGGCAAGAGGTGGGGGCACTGGAATGCTCCGCAAGAACACGGATGCAGAAGAATAGCGCTTTCAGAGAATGAAATCATTGAAAACGAGAAAGAAACACGCCTTCGAGTTCTCCAATTGCTTGAGCCGAACCCACGAGAACCGGACGAAGAATTAAGGCACGGAATTTTCACATTTAATCACCTGAAGCATGCGGCTGCAGCCAGAACGTTCATGTTATGAAGCCCAATGTGAAATTTACGATCAAGGATCCCCGACCATCACTTGGAGGTCCTGCCGGCACAACTACTACACGCTACGTTCTCGCGACTGATTACCGCTCACCACGAGAGCATATGATCAGCTTATACACCACCGACGAAACGTTTATCTATTCTTCCCTCTCCCCAAGCGGAGGGTAGTCAACCAGGCACGTCCTTGGTTAACCTTCCTACCTTTCCCTTCTGGTTTTTCTCTCTCTCTCTCTTGATTCCTAGAATCCGTTGGATGCGGTCACCAGGAAATCATGGAGCGCTACGCGACCACATCCATGGTCCGATATGCGTTCAAGGTAGATCCCCTGCCACGTAACGTCCACCCTCAATATACCTTGTAGGGCGCCGGGTAGCCCGGGCTCGTTCCCTATTAAAGTGGCTGCGGCCACTCCGAATCTTGCATGTTACGTTGACGCCGCCCAGTACGGGCGCTCTGATCACTATGTCGTAGTATCGGTTAATTACAATGGCACTCTCATTAACTCAGCATCCGTGCGGAAGGTTTCTGCAACAGTAGCCGAGCAGGTTGCTGCAGCTATAGCACTGACGGACCCTCTACGTCCCCATATATTTACAGACTCTAGGTCTGCAGCTCGAGCGTTGGCCTCCGGCTTGATCTCAAAGGAGGTGGCGGCCATCCTCGGCACCGAGGGGGCTGCTCGTTTTCATATCATCAAATGGTTCCCGGCCCATATGAGAATCAATGCGCACTCTGAGGTTGTTAACGCCAATGAGTTAGCCCATGACTGCGCGCGAGGTGTAACACACCGCGGTGGTTCCGGTAGACTAACGGGCGGCGACTTAGGACTGTACAGGGATTCGCTCCTCACCTTCCATAAAATCTTGGCACATATCAACTTGCTCAGCGGGCCTTAACGTCACCACATCCTAAACTCCCTAGACCATAATCATCGGCCTTTCGCATGCTCCAAATGGGGTCCTTACCCTCCAGGGGCCGAATGAGTCACTTTGCGCCTAATGTAGATCCCCACTGTCCAGACTGTAGGGAGGCGTACTGCTCTTTACCTCATATGCTCTGTCAATGCCCTGCGTTACGCAGCTCATCGCTTACCACTCCAATGGACTGGGAGGCAGCCCTTACGAGCGGCGACCTCTCAGAGCAACTACGGGCTGTCCAGAGGGCCTGCGACAGGGTGGAGGACCACGATCTTCCGAACCCGACGTGGGTGCGGCCCGTGACGGCTACGGGGACTCCCTGAAAAGGGAGGTACCCTAAAGCGGTTCCTCAGGACCACCAACAAAGTTTTTTGTCTGTCTCTCTCTCTCTCTCTCTTCATCTCCCTCTTGGTGTCTTCGACAGCCTCAAGTATGACTGACTGTTCCAGGCATTACCGAGAAAGCAAATTATTCATCAGTGGCCTTGAAACAGATGACGCTGCTCTCATTGCATGAAACATACGGAGACCACATGCACATTTATACTGACGGTTCGAGCTCGCCTACCAGCTCGGCACCGCGGTGATCATTCCTGCTGAATGGGTCCCAATGAAATTCAAGATGTCCAACATAACGACATCTACGGTGGTAGAACGTGCACCGCTGGTGTGAAATATGTCACTGACCAACCAGCAGAGAAATGGGTCGTGCTTTGTGACTCAAAAGCATGACCCATTTCTAGTCTTCTTCAGAGTATCCAGTGTGCTCTCCGTCACAGTACATATGAGCCGATGATATCCTAAATAAGAGAGAAAGTAACATACGTGCTCTTGAAAAAGGGCGTAATTTCATCTTTAAGTGACTTCCTGGTCATTGTGGCATTGTCGGTAACGACCTCGCTGACAAGGCTGCCCGGTCGGCCCACGGAGGCACCGGGTCAATTTCAATTTCACTGGCGAGAGCCGATGCTGCAAGACATCGGCTGCTTCTTCGCAGAATTACATAAGCTTTCGAGAGCTATGCCCTGCCTTCCCCTCTCCTTGCGTTCTCTCTCTCTCCCTTTCTCCTACTGTAATGATTGAAGCACAGCAATAATTTGTATGGAATAAATACTACTGCAATTCAATTTTTTAGACCTGCGAATGCAACACCCTATTATGGATCACAAGGCAGAACAAACTAACGCATTACAATTATTATGATACCGTCCTTTCCCGTATTGCAGGTTCGTCAAGTTTTTTTCTAGAAATGTGGTCCAGGAAAAGCAATGGCATGAATATATGCAACTCTTACTTTGACTTGGCGAAAGTTGTAAATTTTATTTAAACAAGGGCATTCTTTCGTCTCTGTAAAATTAAAAAGTTGAAATTTCTCCATTTTTGTAACATATGTCACTAAGAACGATGATGTAGTTCCAAACGTTCTTGGGTTTTTTTTCTCTTTTTTGTCTATGACGTTATTTCACGCCAGAATTCACAGTTGAGTACACGTCAACAACATCCACTATGCAGATTAGCTAACGAAAGTTTCGTGAGCACTTGCAAGAGTTATGCGAAACAGGAAGCAAACAGGGACAGTGACTGAATATAAATAATGCCTATGAAAACGAGACAGAATTTACTATTGCACTTGTGTCAAAATAAAACGTAATCATGCTCATCAAATCCAACATGAACCATTCAGTGAGATTTGGTGAACAAGGAAAAGCACTGACCCGACTGAAAGCTCATGGCCGAATAATTTCATTAGGTTGCTCTTGTAGTTTTAGTATACTGCAATTTTTCAACCGCCATCGTCATTAACCTGTAGTAAAGGACACAATCAAGGTATATGCATTTAAAAGAAGAAAGACATCAAACATTATCAAATACATAAAGCTACTCATCGCGCGTGACCTAGTTATTTGACGGCAATGCTCCCTAATGCACTTTTGATGTTCACACTGTTACACTCTTCTAAACTCTGTTTCATCAGGTATCATAAACTTTTGAGAGCCTGTCGTGCAGCTAGTTTTCAGGCTGCGCGCATCGTGAGCACCTTCCTCATCAAAAAAGGGAATCATGCTACTTCATTTTGCACTTTGCCAAATGGGTACGCTGATGGAAGATGGGAACGATACTGGAAGTACTATCGACCAAAAATGTTTATGGACCAAGGGATCTGATAAAAACATGAATATCCCCGCAGCCTCAAAACGCAGCCCTATATTCCCATTTCCAGCCTCTACTGGTATGTGCGAACAACATCGTGATGTACGGTTTTGCTGGCTACTTTTAAATGATGCTCGGATATTGAGCGTTTCACGAGATCCCGTGGTCCGTAACCATTTTTCGTCGATAGTATGTTTTGTGCAAGCAAGTGCAAAACTTACATGTAAATGCTTTGAAAACTCGTAAACTGAAAAAAAAAAACAGTTGATATATGGAGCAGACACTATACATACGTTAAAGCGTCCTGTCATGAAAGCGAATGGTGATCAAAACATCAAGAGAAAAAAAAAAGCATACCGAAGCGCCCAGTGAATAAAGCCCACAAAAAAGAAAATAGCTGTAAAAGAAAAAAAGAAAAGGTCACAGCACAGAACAGGACCTTTCCTTTCCTGCAGCAAGGACGGCACTATTACACATGAAGATATATCCCGTAAAGATAATGTAGGAAAGAATCTAAACAATAAAAGCAATTTCCCTGAACAGCAGTGATAACTGAGTAGCGAAGCGAGAAGGAATTCCAAGTATAGTAGAAAACCTGACAAAACATGTTCCAGTCGTGGGACGGAGTCTTAGGCCCGTATTCACAAACGGAACTTACCCTTGACTTATGACTTACGTAGCCGGTCGATGCTTAACGCGTTTCATAGGCAAATCTTGTGCTTAAGGTAAACTTTAAGAGACACTTGAGTGCCGGAAAGTAAAGTACAGCCATTGGCAACATTAAGTGCGACTTTCGCTACTATCGCCTAGCAAGCAAGATGGCCGACTGCTACGGCACCCTCCCCGACTTTGCCGATTTCACGGGGCGTGTGCACGATATAACGGAGGATGAAACATGCCGTTGCGCGCCGCCACTTCGGCCACGGCTTAGGGATCGACAGAATCCCATGGAAGTATACAACGACGCGGAATTCTCTTGGCGGTACCGCTTTTCCAAGCAAGCGCTGCTACGGCTGTTGAAATGCTGCCACTGGCCCCAAAAGACAACGAACGAGGTCACCCCGTGCCGCCGCTGTTACAGCTTCTGATCGCGCTGCGATTCTACAGCGCCGGAACCTTTCAGGTTGTCACCGGGGACCTCGTTAAAGTTTAAATAACTTTATTTATTGAATTAATTTAATGCGTGAAACGAGCTCCAGGAGCACGGCACGTTCTTCTTAGGAAAAGTTTTCCTTTTTTTCCATCGTCCGCGCAGGTTGAAAACACACAACACACACTCTACGCACAAACACCTCACGTTTTCAGCAACAAAAAAAAAAAAAAAGAGTCGGGACGGCGACACACACAACCGCGGTGGATGCGAGAACCAATGTGAACTTGTATCCAGAAGAGTTTGAGTAAAGCGCTGAAACCAAATAGTTCTTTGTATTTTACTCAGCAGAATGCACGTGCAAGCACTGCAATATTTATATCCGCATTACGCTGCTGCAAAATTTTTTTACGATTGAACTGATCGTACACGTAAATTATTTACGTATCCTCGACACCAGACGACATACTTGATCCGAGAAGTGTTACTTTCGAAATTATTACTTAAGTGTCGTTTTTTCAAGTACTCTCCTAAAACTTTCCTAACACTTGTAGTTTTCCCGCACTTGTTGACGCCTTACGTAAGTTTCATTTGTGAATACGGGCCTAAATGTTCCTGTGTTGAGCACGGCTCTAAGCGCACGATGCTGTCATGGCGTCCTGGGACTTGCACAGAGCGGATGAGTTTGAGCATTCATACAAGCTTTTTTCGTACCGTTCTTTACCATACATCTCCCCACCGAGATAGCATGCTTTCAATTCGTTGCCAGCTAGGCAAAGTTTGCAATGTGTATTCTGTGCGTGTTCACGCTTTTCCGAGTCATAGTACAGAAAGCTGGCTACAAAGAAACATTTTTATATATATATTTCAGTTACCGAATGCATTTTGAACGGGTACTGGCTAGGTCTTTATCAGGCGTCGTCCTTCTATCGAAAGTAGTTTTTTTTTCTCTTCACAAGATTGAGAACGTACTCGATATAACGCAGGAGTTCGCGAAGTTTCTAAGCATTGAGCCAGGTCACCGCCTGGCAGGTCTATAAAGCACAGGTAGATTTTGGCGAGGCCAGCTCTACACAGCGATAAAAAAAGGAGCGCAAAACGGAAGACATAGTATCCAATGCTTTCAGCGTCACAGATGGATGAACACGAGGGCACTCGATAAGCTTCCAGCACGTATTGCATTCGGCACATTGCGAGCTCACAGCTCGCGATGCTGCAACGGCGTTGATGCTCCTAGTTGCTTCTATTTTGCGAACGGGGATATTCACGGAGCGCACACTCGTGTTGCTTGGGTGCTCCCTTCTAGGTATTCAGCGAAGGATAGCTGAGAGGCAGAGATCGAGAGAGGTATGCGAGCCTCTGCTCGGTTCGCAACTTAAGTAGGCGCCAGCCGCTTCCATAATTAACAAGACACTATAAGCGCTAGCCCGTTAAATATCCCGTAATCGACTGAAGCGTTTGCGCTGCCCCGCTTAAAAAGGAACAATGAGAGGGAGATAAATGATTTTGCAGCTCTGAATCTTTCTTAAATTTATTTTTTCTTCTTTTTGTGTTATGTTCGTGTGCTTAGGTCAGCTGGTCTCTGGGTGATGTACGAATTTATAGGTTGGTCTCTTTCAAATGGGAAACCTAGTTAAGTACCAATTGGAACATTCGGTACGGAAATACGTAAAAAAAAAAACGCGGCGTGTATACAGGCAACAAAGAAGGTACGAAATATAAGCACATGGGGGTCGAGGAGAGCGTCAAATTGTGCAGTGGAAGTGCCTGCTTTGTTAATCCCTTTAAAAGCTTAAGCAAGCCAGGAAGTGCAACATTTGTCACATAATTCACAGAATAAACCTCTCAGGGGACGTCTTTACAATTTTGTTATAGTAAACTCTGAAACGTGGCTAAAGTGTTCAAGTATTTTGCAGCTACATACAATAGGGTGAATGAATGAATGAATGAATGAATGAATGAAGTTTGGGAATTTACGTGCCAGAACCATGATGTGATTATGAGGCACGCAGCAATGTGAGACTCCGGATTAATTTTGACCACCAGGGGATCTTTAACGCGCTCTTAATGCACGGGACACAGACGTTTTTCTTTTTCAACCCCATCAAAATGCGGCCGCCATGGCTGGTATTTGATCACGCGACCTCGGCCTTAGCAGCGCAACACCATAGCTGCTAAGCCACCGCGGCGGATAATGCAATACGGGGACTTTAACGAGTGCTTACGACGCTTACAATTTACAACTACGCTCTTTCATAATATTGTTGAATTACGCAGCGCCTATGGCGATGGCGACAAAATATAATTTTAAGGAGTAAAATGTACTTTGGGCAGAGCATGCACATGTAATGTAACTCCTTGCCATGACTTTTGCCATTTTCGTCAATTTATCTTTGCTTGACGACGCGACAAAGCCGGCTGCTTAGAACATTTCGAATCGTATACATTGCTTATTCAGTTGCCCCTTATAAAGCAAGAATCTCTGCAGTGCTGCAGGCCTTCAGCCCTTTGAGCACGCTCGCGATACTGAAAGCCACGACGTAACAATGCCCGTATGGCACAGCGTCGGGTGTGCTCCGCCAATCAGCTGCAGCTTGATTTTGCGATGCTCCACCAGTGGCCGCGGGGCTCCAGTGCGCTGCTTAAGTTCGCTGCAACGTCCTACAGGCCACAGGAGAAGCTTTCGAATTAAAATATAGAAATACGTACCAGTGGTTCTACAGCCATATGAGTACTGGCATCAACTTTGAGGTCTTCCGTATGCGACTATTTGTATTTATAATTGTTTCTATTTATCGGCAGCAAATGCTCACGCATTGTAGAAGTTCTCCAATGCTACTAAGCATCCAGCTTTGCAATTTCACGATCTTTATCACTTTCGAGTTAATGGTACGTGCCAACTAAGGTTTTTTGCTGTTATCGATATGTCCTGATATCTTAGTCGTTTTTTTTAGCTGCAATCCTATAAGCATTGCGTACTTTACGAATACTCGTTGCACCTGTAAAACCTGCAGGAAGCCGAGCTAACTGTAACGGAGTACTCAAGGGTGGCATAATTCACAGAGGCGACAGGATACGTGTGTGAGACGACGTGATAGGTGTGTAGAGTGCGGAGCAGCACATGGAGTTCTTCGTGTTGCTAAAAATATGGCTCTTCGAGAAACTGAGATAGGGGGAGCCGCATGTCTTCCACTCGGTTGAGTAATGCGCCTAAGGTGGCGGAGAAGTTGCCTGGTATGGGAGGTGTGAGGAGAACGGTAGCGGAGCTTGAGGGCTGCTCGAGGCCCACGGGTCGCGGGGTGGCGCCCGGCAACAACCACGGGCGTCCCCTGGGCGCCGTTCCCGGCCGCCGCCCCATCACCAACCACGAGCCGCGTCAGATTTGCGCCAGGAATGGTGATGGATGTTCCGCAGCGCGTGCGTCGTGAAGAATGTGAACTTATAGTGGCGGTGGCGACATAGCAGCGTGCAAGCGAATATGACATAAGCCGCGCGTTAGCTGTCCTAGCTGTCAACTTGATAGTGGTTCGATATCAGGCTGAGCAGACGCTGTTAACTCTTGTCTTTGTTCAACACATAAATTAATTATTGGCTCTGAGCAACAGCAGACTTATCTTCAAGTCTCTTCCAAGTGCAAGTAAAGCAATGTCACCCATGCACAGTCGGTAAAATGGGCAAAATGCCTGGCAAAACGACGTTTTAAGTTTAACGCCGCCTATTTTCAGATATAATATGCGAACAGGATGTCTCATTTTATTATTCCCGAATAAATCCGAGTTTGTGTGCAAGCCACCCTAGGACATTCTCTGAATCTGATCATTTCGGGACATATCTGCACGCACTTCAAAAACGTGGAAGCTAGGCGTCGACGAATAAGCATAAAGTAATTCTAACATTAGGCAGAATTTTACTGCCCGCATTAACCCACGTGCCAAATGAGACAGTAAGCCCGGCATTTTTATTCCGTTTGATGACAAATCAACGTATAATGACAAGTATAACAAAAGCTCAGGATTTACGGATATTCAAAGCTGACTTCATCAAGTACGGTGGGCTTCAAACAGAGAGTTCTTCCTTATATAACCGTGAATAGCGGTAACGCTACGCTTCACGGTCTTCTAAAACACTAAGAAGGAAAAGATGACCTAGAAAATGCCCCAAAAAGACGAGAATAGGCTGTGCGAAGGTACAGCTCACTCGCGTGCAAACGTTTCTCTTGCGGCGGTCCACCGTTAATCATGCGCAAGTCACGTTCCCAGCAGACGCCGTAATGAATAGCTTCATGCATGGATAGTGTTTCGGTTTCTTTGACGACACCTCAAAGATCATCGCTGAGCCCATAGCAAAGATTCAATCCCGACGTGGCAATGGCGTAGCCAGGGGTGGCAACAGAGCAAGTACCTCCCCCCCCCCCCCCCCTCTCTAAATTTATGTGGTAGTGCGGGCCAGCCCACGGCAACTCCACCACCCGTAACCATCTTCAGTCAAGTTCCTTCTCCCCCTTCCCCCCCCCCCCCTTTCATGACCATTTTTTTCGTTGCTACGCTATGCCACAGGGTCCTTAGCGTGATATCCTGCTTTGGTCTAGTTTCCAAAAGTACCGACAAGTCTATACTTTTGCTTACGCCAAAATAGACAGTTTGGAAACACGGTCAAGACAGAAACAAAGAAAACCGTCATCAATTTTGTAGAAAATGCGCAGATTCCTTCTTTTTTACGAGTAGTACCATGTTTTGTGGGGATGAACTGTTGGTGAACTCGGCGAGTGACCTTCGGTGTACCTCATGCAGGTTTGCAATTTTTTTCATCACGTGGTTATATCTAATTTCAAATTTATGTTTCCAATTCACATTTTACTTTTTAAGACAAACTCATTGTGGTTCTTTTTTTTCGTACAGGAGCAGTATGGCGCGATGCGAAGCTTCATTATAGATCAATTATAAATTGTCTTATATTTTTGCTGCTGCAATAATGAACATTTTATAACATTAGCTATTAAAGGTTCATCTACGCTTTCACGCAACGGTAGTCTGTATTTCCAGCGTTTTGGTGTTTGGAGAGTCGTTTCTCTAAGAATTGGTGCAGGCGGGCGAGGAGATGTAGCAGGTTGAAAGGCTGCACTTTGAGAGTAGTTTGCGCATTGGTTCCTCCCTATGTAGTTTGTCTTACAAAAATTTGAAGCTCATGATTAAACAGTAAATTTGCAAAAAAAAAAATTCAAAAGCACGAACGTACGCAGTCGGCTAGCTAACATGACGTCCCACTGTAGTCACTACCAAAGTTCGGCATTGCAAAGGTATCTGCAAAGAATATTTGCATTCAGGAGTATAGACGTATATACTTTTAACATATTAAACCGAGTTGTTAGCACGTAGGCACAGGGCAGATTAGTCCTTTAAACCACGTCTTGTAAAATTCTGAATCCCATAATTAATTAGCGAATTTGAGCTAAACAGCGGTTTAGCGGACGGACTTTGCGGCATTTAGGAGAGCCTTCTTAAAGTTTTCAAGAGTTTTAAGCAGTGTTCTTTGTGAATCCTCCCAGACTTGGCTGACCATGGCTGCTGCTGGATAGCTGGTTGCTGCAGCTGTTTTGCCAAATATCTCACACACCCAGAAAATAAAATAATTAGGTGTTTGACGATGAAATCGAAATTTCGTCTTCCAACACAATATCCTGGTGATGTAGCCATTAGGCCACAACCGCACGCGTACTTCTCTCGTGCCAACGACAACTTTCTGCGGCCGCACAGCCAAAGCTACGCGCACGCGCGTGCACATGCGGAGCTCCTGCTCTTGTGTTACCACGCCAAGTAGTGCCAACGTTCTGCTGGCGGTTCGGATTTTAGATTTACCAGCGCGTTCAACACACGCGTTCTTTTCCACACGTGAGCAGTCATAAGTGCCCTGCCGAATTTTTTTCTCATTTAAGCGATTTCATCTGACGTCACATGATATATTATTAACTGTAAAATAGTGTCAACGTAAACCGGATATGCATACCGAATATAAATATTGATAGTGTAAGGAAAAAGTGCACGGAATAGCAAGTGGGAAGAACAAGAAACAAGTAGTTGGAAGGAAACGGGGTTTTTTGAGACTATTGGCCCATGCATTACGTCGCGTCGTACGCGAGTGCGTCCGTTTCCATTAGGCCAAAAATGCAGTATTGAGATGGGCTAATAAAGGTAAGCTTTGTCATATATTGCCTTTCTAGCCGTACTTCAGTATGTACTCACCATTCCCTTTACAAACATCACACATCGCATTCCTCCTCGTCACATCACCGTATCGACGTCTCACAGCGCGCATTTGCAGGAGCTGCTGTTTGAGTAGCGGTGTGGTGCATTAACACAAAAAATGCATGGGAATGCATTTATGACCTGTCAAACGTTGCGTAGGAGGACAGTGAAAACGCTTTTCAGCGTCGAATTTAGTTTTATAGCAGTTAACCGCGTCACGTAAGATTTGTTCCACAGATTCCCACGCGTGCGTTGAATGCGCCTAATTTTTCACGTACATTTCTATGGAAACGAGGGACATTTGTGAAGGCTCCAGACATCAGCTAAAGATTACCCTTTGGAATTCTTTATTACCTGACACTGTCCTTGGTGATGCTTACTAAAAAGCTGCTAAAGAATGTTTTTATCCACAGCTGCGTTTTCGCGTCCACTTTCAAAATAATGCTTATGCGACACATGTTCACGAATTATCTCACTAATATAACGTTCAAAGGTGCGTTGTGAAAAACCATAAAGAACGGCGCACTATATGCATTAATTTGGTTCACGCTTCGTTTGCTGACCAGAAAGCTACCGATTGTGGTGTTGATATTTTTTCCATCGATTCGTTATAGCAGAGCACTCTTGATTATTAATTCACTAAATCACCGATGCCACACCTAGCAAGTCATTGCCGCTAAGCTGCTCTTGTGGTTTTCCGATAATCCAAATGGTCCGGAAAGGCGGCAAAATGACCCGTTATTATTGATTTCACCATGTCCTGCGTGACTACGAGCACGGCATTACCGCATTTGCAGACGGCAAAAACGCATGTGGCAAATAATAACGTGTCGCATAATTTGTTCTCAATAGACATCGTCACGTAAGTGCATGGCGGTTTAGCTAGGCCGCAATCTAATGTCACAATCAGGGATTCAATACAAATGCGCAGTAGAGGTTAGAATAGCCGGTTAGCCAGTTAAGCAACCGACGTTAGACGCGGTTGGTTGAGCACGCACACCCTGGAACCATCGATTTTACAATGAGGAATCAAGTACAGCAGCATTTATACGGGAACTTATTGCAGGCTCCAGAAGGCTCACACTAACGATGCAATGACTGTACCGCAGATAAGAGTGCGGCATAAGCACGCGCAATGGCGATTACAAGGCGCTGTCACGCTGCCTGTGTTTCTGTTGCGCGCCGCAATCCTCTACAGGACGAATTGAGCCTAACCTATTCATCTTTTTCAATGTGTGGTGTTGGTGATGGATTATAGCTATAGGCTTGTTTAACATGATTGAAGACGACAACTGCTCATCATGAGCGTCTCCTGCAGTGTCCCGGAGTATGTCCCCACACAGCCAGAAAACCAGTGTCTCTTAGAAATCAAGAAGACATGCAGCTTCCTTGCATCTTCCTGGAAACATGAAGTGTTGCTGGCACGCATTCGGGTGGTCTTTCTTCAGTAGGTTCTCAAGAGAAGAGTCTCTTTCGTCAAAGTACTTTGTACGCAACCAACGAAAGCATTTAACGTCGCTCTCTCGTCGCACCGAGTGCAAATTATGTACAATCAGTACATGCTGTTTTAAATATTAATGCAGGCGTATAGGCAGGTTTAATCCCTATCCGATACAGAAGTGAGGATTCCTCTCAAGAAAACCACTTCGTTACGAGGGGTGCAATTGGCGGAATTTAAAACAACCGAAAATGTATACATATATATATATATATATATATATATATATATATATATATATATAGTACTGATATTGCGATCTGCTACCGAAAACACGAGGCGCGTCTGCTTCATTACAATGTGTGCGTGTGTGTGCGCGCGTGCGGGGAAGTTTACACTTTGCAGGGACACACGCATTAAAGCGTTTCTCGTTGAGTTCACCTCGAGCAGTCACACAGGCTGTTGCCTCTCAAAAAGCTCAGCAGCGCTTTTGTGGCTTTGCACATTGCAGGCGCACGAGGCCATGGTCGTAATATATATTCTGCATTAGACACATCATAAAATTGTCCTAAATTTGTTCGAAGGGCAAGGCTTACCACCGTAGATACGATGGGCAGCCACACAGGAGGTGTTTTACGGTTCCTGCTACGGAAAGAGGGGGGGGGGGCACGTGAGTTGCAATTGGCAATGTTCAGCCTTCCAATTGGGAATTAGTAGGGATTCGTAAAAGGAACGTTCGTAAAAGGTCAACATACTAACGTTTCTTCGCGTCGACTGAAACCGGCGCCTATATCCCCTAAGTGAAGTTACAACATTTATTATGTTCAGGATAATAATTGAGCTACCGCCATCGAGTTAGACAGACGTTGAATACAATAACAACTAAGATGATGTTTTGCCATACAGGGTTAGCCTACTTTCCTCCTATCATTTTGACACGCTATAGGAGACCGTTGTTTCTTCCAAAACTTTGTTCGGGATATCGGATGAGCGTAGAAGACACGAAAGGTGAAGTTGGAAGCCTCCAGCTGCAGAGCATATCTTTCCGCCGCCAACTGTCGGCTGAATTGTTTATTGGACAGCTGGGCTTTCTTAATTCGATTTCAATTTTCTTTTTATTTTTTGTAACTTACTTTGGCCAGCGATGCAACTTACTTTGGCCACCAATCGACGCGCACTTGAAAAATTTATTTGAACCTCAAGAAACTTACTCTACTCGATGTAGTCAGCGCTCAATTATTACTTTATTTTTGGTTTTTGGAATCTACGGGGCGTAATTATATTTCTAATCCTGGGACCTAGCGATTTTTAAAATTATTTTTTTATTTAACTTTCATATGATCCTATGTAGTCAGTTCTTTTCGTAAGACAGCAATAATCTAACAACTTCGCTGATAAAGTTTGCTAATCGACAACCTTACTTTTCTACAACTTCACATATCGAAGAACAAGAACCATGACTACCACCAGACCTGAAAGGTTGGATCTAAAGAATGTGGACACATTTCATCACCACCAGGTCACTTATTCTTCCAAATAAATACATTCTGCGCCTTAATAAAAGTGAATGGCTTCCATGAGGTACTTCGTGAGAGCCTAAGTCTATCCGTCGTTTCTGAGCTTCTGAAGTCTTGAGCATTCTGGTTATTATTTCTGCCTGGCATAGCTTTTTCACCTGAATACGTAAATCATTATTAGGTGGACTGAAACGCAAGATGGCCTCACACTCAAGTGCGAGCGAAATTTCCTCCCTGTGAGGACACTGGATATTTAGGAGGAAGGTGTTTCGGCGCTTCACAAAGTTAATCTGTGAAACAGAGCTAGAGGGCGAATGGTGAGCCGTCTTGGTCGATGTGGAATCGATGGCGCGTAGCCTCTTGAGCCCCAGTTGAAGTTTCTCGTTTCACCAGGTGCAGCTATGTTACCAGAAGAAATGTGGTGGTCCTTATAGCCCTGCCACATTTGATAGCTGGCGCTCGGACAATCGCCAGCAGCTTTTCCAAGGCTAGGTCCGCCTGTTGCTAGCAACACCTATCCTCCTCCTGCTCGCCTGAATATGCATTATCTCTGGCACCTATTAAACTCGTGCGTTGCCTTCTCTAATGCGATGAGCATTCTTTGGTAACTTCACCCAATTTGGGGTATTGTCTGCCTGCCCGCGTCTAACCTCTTTCACGCCAACTTGGGGTCACTTACATCCGGATCCTGTACTGACGAAACCGAGCTCAAAACAAGCCGTCGTATCAACTTGGGTCCCTGAGTATGCGACACACTGGGTATACGGCACTCTTCAATGAATGTCTTTCACGGCGACTTGGATCCGTAGGTATGTGCGACTGGGTATGCATCGTTCATCAGTGAACCTCTGATGAGCCAACTTTGGTCACTGAGTGTGTTCCACCGGTTATCTGGCGCATTTTCAATGACAAAAGAAAAAAAAACTTAGAAATTTCGAGTGCTGAGCTGAAGTCGAACCCGTGTCACATATATTAACACAATGTTGTCAGAATAAAGATTCACACACGCGCCACGCGCGCACTTCGTGGCGGTGCCCCTAGATGGCGCTACGTGTACAGAGGAAAGAGCGAGAGAGGAACCCAGCTGCATACACGCTTCATATATGTCGCGATTGGCGGTGGCAATAGGGTGTGTCGACACATTGCTTAAGTGTTTATCGCATTAACGCCGACGTTCATCGTGAGATGGGGTCTGCAGGTTTTTGTTTCTTGTATATGATATCAGGAATCTGAAGAAGCCGAATGCAGGAGACCATAACTAATTAGCCGATATTGCATATTTTAATCGAAGAAGCTAACGCAAACTTCAGCGATGCCTCCTACATTTACATCATTTACTGCAACAACTGAACAGAGTCTCATGGCTGACACCGCCATCTCTCTATACATAAAAAACTCCTTTTGCGATGCACACAACGCCTTCTTCCTCCGCTACACCGTTGCCCACTGTGGCCTCGGAAGTACGATTAAATGCAGAGGCGCCACCACTCCCAAAGTCTGCGTGGCGCACTAAACCCCACACATATAGCCAGGCACGAATCTTGCACGATAGTTCCCGACTGTATATTCACGCACGCAAGGGCGTGAGCTCGACCCACAAAGGTGGACCAAGTTTTGTTTTCTTTGTCGTGTGGTGAGGGTGAAGATCATGATTGGGAGATGAGTGGACGACGGCACATGATAACGACGACATAACGGAAATGACGGACGTACAGGAACAGCAAACTGATTTTCGAGTTCTTATCTGCTGTCGCAATAAAAAGGCTGTTGCGCATCAGATTAGTATTTTTTTAATTTTCAGCAAGAAACTTGTAGCCTTACTTCAAGAAGCAGGAACTACAACATATTGCTGGTTCGTTATTTCCTAAAGCATGGCGCATGCAATTACCTCATTTATGCGCATAATTTTTACCCTACGGTTATTTACCTGCAGCGGCAGTAATACAGCGATTGTATACAATTACGTTACTGAACGGGTACTAACGGCAACATTAGAGCATGTGTTGTGGGAGTGTGAAGCCATCGGCTCCGCCTTCAGCGAGGATAGGTGGGCTGCGCTCTTGGGCATGCAGCCCCGAACTCACCGACCAAACCCTGGCTGTACCAGAGTGCCCACGATCGGGCCGTCAAGCTCGGCTTGGTGGTCCCTACGTGGGACTAGGTGGGTGGCCTGGGATCTCCCCTGCGTCTTCTCTGGACCGAAATTAAGTTATTTCACTCACTCACTCACTGAACGAGTTATATCAAGCAGTAGGTCATGGTCTGATCCAGGTTCGTGACATTCACCTAACCGGAATGTCCATACGAACATCTTTAAAATTGCGGCCACGCGCTAGAACCCGTCGTTAGAAGGAAGCTAACCTGTCTGAACAATGGTATTTGTGAATTCTGTTTTGTGAAGAGCTGCAGAGTTTCAAACATTCCAAAGAAAAGCTACTGCGTTCGAAAAAAGAAGTCAAAGCTTGCGCATACAATCGACAAAGCTCCACGAATTCCCCAGCTTGCGGAGGGAACCGTACAAGAGCTTTAAAAACGCAGCGCTAACACCACTCAGAGAAAACTTTCTGCCTGCCGTTTTCTTCTCATTCCTAAAGACCTTCGTGCAGAAATGTTGCTGGGGAGTACCATTACTTGTCACTGTAAGTGCGGTACGCCTGAGACCACGACGTGTAGCCTTGACAGACTAATAAATTCCGCATCGAAGACCATCGCGCAGAAGGCGGGGCTTTCGATTCCGGGTACTCTCACCGCTTCCTTCTTTTCGCCAGCTGCCTTCGTCGTACTCAAAGTTCGTGTCTTAGGTCAACCGTCCAATGCAGATTGATCTACCGAGACGAATGTGTTTATGGCTGTCATCGCATTCCTTGTTACGGGTCGGAAGCCGGGACTGTCGCTTTCTACCAAAGGCCATTTGGTAGAAATGAAAAGGGTGGAATGTCCGCATGGTGACATTTATTTCGCGCTCAATCACAAGACTTATACGTTAATTCGAAGCAAGATATCCCAAACAGGTGCCGGGTACTGACGTTCCTAAATGTCACTTGAGAATGAGGAAACGCGAGCGACAGCTCTGATAAACAACCCACTACTGTTGTTATTCCTTTTCGGGTTAGCCTTAGGACCTTAGGAAAATAAAAGCGAAGTACTGTAACGTGTAGTTAATGCCTATTAGCAGCGTTCCATCCTTCCCTTCATTCAAAGAACGGTTTGAAAGCGTAAAAAAGTAGGGATAGCTGGGCGAGCTGATGTGATAACCTAATTATAAAACAGCACCAGGGACGCGGACGGCGGAGAGAAACAACAAGACGGTGCGCTGACTCTCAACAGTAGTTTATTCAAGAAAAGCGAAATATAAACCTTTAAAAAACGCCACCTGCCGGTCAGATAACATAAACAGCATATCAAAACAACATCTAGAAAGTAGGAAAAGAAAGAAAAAGGGCATGTGTATAGGGGAAATGTAAACAGGAATTAGTGTGGTCACTGCACTACAAGATTAGGATGAGCTAGAATGTAGCAGATATTCGACCTCATGTGGTAGGTGTATCGGTGATTGGCTTATACAATCTTGAAGTTGACAAATATGAGAAGCCTCTACGATTTCTTGCTTAAGCTGATGTTTCCCTCGCCCGCAGTCATAATCAGCTTAACCAGGAAATCGCACAGATTTTTCATATTTGTCAACTTGAAGATGATTGTTGCTATATGCAGCAGCAGAAGATATATTCGTGGTCCAAATTCAAAAAGATGTTTATTGATAAGTGTTTTATGCCAATGAGCGGTCGCATTCGCTAATAATATGTCCCGCATCAGGACTGGTCAAAATTTTCTCTTACCAAGAGTTCTTGTGTAAGAAGTTTTTTGAATGCAGGTCCAGTAAGGTGTGCGTAATTTTGTCTATGAATCCTATAAACATAGCGGTCATATAGCATGAGCTTTTATTCGCGTGTAGGTCACAAATATAATTAGGACAGCGAACGTTATCATCAATCTTACACAATTGTGTATTCATGCAATTTATGAAAAGAGCTCATAACAACAGTATTTAAAAGCGATGGAAATATTGCGACCTTTTGCTTCAACGTGAGGTACTTTTCTCCGTGACGATCCCTCAACCTTTACTTTAGCGGTCTTCTCTGTTTATCACCCCCCAGGGAATCCAGATTGTAGGATAGATAAATAGCGAGCTGCAAAAAAAAAATCCAGTCGTGGAACCACCGTCCACTCCTGGATGATGAAATGCCCTAAGTAATATACGAGCAAACTGTAGTGGCTTTGCGAGGGCCCTGTTTCTCGATAGCGCAAGAAAATAAATATAATATAAAAACAATGAAAGCAAAAGGATTTCTCCTTGCTCCGAGGAATGACAGATGCGAATATTCTTGAGATGCAAGTAAGAAAATGTTTGAAATTGTGAATAAAAACAAACGACGTCAAGAAAGCTGAGAAAACGCTCCAAGTCACAAAAGACCTGTGGTGTTCGGGGCGACACTCTTACCGATAAGGAAGACAATGAACCATCGCGCTCCGCCCTACGCTCTTGCGCTTATGCGTTTTGCTTGACTCTCCGGGTCGACACTATCGACGTTAGAGCGTGCGAAGCCTCTCAAAGACAAAGTTTGAAGACCGCGAAAAGTCCCTTCAGTCTCGATCGCTCCGCTGCCCCCGCACACACGCACACACAGATAAAAAGGTCGCTCCTTACGCATGCGTATGCTTTAATGGTTCCTGTGTCTTCAATCTTATGTGAGCGGTTATTAGACAACCTCTACGAACCCGGTCAGTCATTCGCTTCTCCTAACTCGAATAGGGCAGCTTCTCCGGTGTGCAAGTGCGTATACAAGTGCACACGAAGGCGATAAAAATTTTTAAATCAGACATACTTAAGCTAATTGTTGAACTATTAAAGTGAATCCACGCCCGAATTCACAGAAAAATTAAGTTCGTTGAGGCTAAAATTGTCCATAACCTGCTGTTATGAACAATTTTAGGGTAACAAACTTCTTTTTGTTGAGCTAAACTGTGGACCTTGAGAACGCTAAAATTCTTCATAACAGCAGGTTATGGACAATTCCAATTGTGACCTAGGACATGTAATTAGCGAAGGCGACCGGCAGTTAACTAAGAGCACTTAAGAACGAAAAGCTATGGGAATTCGGCCAACAAGGTTATTTGACACCCTTAATACCAATGCGTGTTGGTAGAGAACGCTTTCAGCGCATGCACTGCCACCTCACACCCTTATGGTGGCTGACACAAGGCGAAGAACTGTTGTGGAATTTCATCTGGGGGCAAGCGTTGTCGACTGTTTTCAATCGGCCAAGAATTGACATACCCAGTAGCACATACGAAGAGGCTGTTTAATATCACGCGCGACTCATGAGCCTACATTATACTTACAGGTCTTACGTAGCGACCTATTGTTTCAAAACGAAAAACAGTTGTGCACTCATATGAGACCACTTTGTTGAAATGTTTTTCCGAGCGTGAAAGAAGCCCGCGAATGCACGCAAACTGCGTCCAGCGGCCAGTCGCGCGGCAATTCTGCGTGTATTCACGGGCTTCATTCACACTAGGAAAAGCACATTCATGTAGCACGTATTGAGCAACAGAAAATTGTATCGGGAGTTTTTCATGTTGCTCTTCAATTTTCTCAATGACACTTTGATAATTAGGACAGTACTTCTCAAGCTAGATAATTAAGCACGAAAACGTAATTAAATCTCAGTAACAAAAAAATTACGGGCGGCTACTCCACTGTACTGGAAACAATACGTTCTAGGTTTGCTTCGCGTAACGCCGTTCCTCTTCTTTTTTTATTGTCCTGCGGGATAGCTGGGACACCCCGTATGTACCCCTAAATGTATTCGTCGAGAGGCTGACCGACTGGCCGGGGGGATACCTCTATGGTTCACAACTCGACAACTCGACAAATCCGACATGCTTGTAACTTCGAGAGCTTCGCGCGTTTCTCTTTGTTCAGATTAAAGCTTGGCTGAGAATTCAGTTATTAATTAGCTACTTGTCCCATTTTCCTTTCGCTTTTCTCCCCTGGTTCAAGTGGCGCTTCGTCTATGTTATCACTAGGATTGGCCAGTTAATGGTGCAGATAATAAGAAGAGACAAGAATTAAGCAGAAAATCATTTTTTTCATCGCAATGTCTCTGAATACGGAAAGCTTTCTATCCATAAAACCTGCGTTTCATTTTCCAGGCACCTTCCAGGCAATGTGTTCGCCTTGTCGTTTGGTTGGCGCATGTTCTCAACAACTCTTGCCGCCCTAATTTGCGAATGCAGTACTTCTCCCGATTTCAGGCACACACAATAAAGGGAGTGCTCTTTCGTGTGAACTGTCTGCTAGTGGCCAGCTGCCTTCGTTACCAATATCTACGCTATTACCATCGGCCAGTCCATGTTCATTCCAAATAACTGCTTTGCTACTAATTGCTTTTTGAGTTGGGCCCCTGGCGCCTAGAATACGCAGTCTAAGACGAAAGTTTTCATTAGCGATGATGTACCATGCTTCGCCTACCTTATCACCAGGATTTACCAATTGTAAGCGGTAGATAACAATCGGCAAAAATCGAGCAAAAAAAAATCATGCAAAGCAACGTTTCGGTGCATGCTTAGAGTAGACGGTAATCGCCGTATTTTTTAATTTTTCTTTATGTATAACCTATATTTCTGGGTGCATCTCGCCATTCAAGCTAAGCAATGATGTCAAGGTGCTGTGAGCAACTGAGATTCTCAAAGGGTGTATGTAGCCCCAATGCGCTCTTCTGCATATTCAAAAGGAACACGCGTAAAGCGCCTTTTCAGTTATCCTCTAGTCGGGGCCTCAAGCAACTGCGGAAGTGTGGCGTACGGTTGGCGGTGGAAACTTGCTCGTCGGAACAACCCTCCACTTACCGCTAGCGTTCGAAGAACACGGCGCTCTCCCTGTCGAGGAAAGATGCAGATGCACGCGATTACACTTTAATGCGGAAGTAGAATCATCAATAGGAGACGCCCATGGCCATCCTAAGTCTGCCTCATCCCACGAACACCTTCGCATACCTGTGCGGGAGCGACGCGAATTAGTGGTGCGCGAAAACAGCGTTTCCGAGAAACGCGCACCCACTCGGAATTCGGTAACTGCGATACCTCGAAGGCAAATCGCGGGTGCTCCTGTATGCTGAGAACTCGCATGCTCATTTATTTAGACATCGGATGCAACGCACTTTCGCGTTCACCTTTATATTGAAACGGCGGTGCCTCGTAGAAGCACCTGCGCTTAACAGAGTAGAAATAATCATCGTATATATATATAGAACCCATTTTTGGATGCATCTCTCCATGCCATCTAAGTGCTTGGTAGACGAACCCAGGAACGTAATGGCCCTGTTTTGCAGTAAGCCTGAGGGGTTATTTAAGCGACATAATTATTTTACTTTGCCTCTAATGTTGATTGCGACTGGATTATGAGGTTTCAACCACTTCGCACATCGCCTTTGATAGTAAGCGTACAAATTTATCCGAAACATCTATGAGTTTAGCAACAGTCGTGTTTAGTCACTTGACCAGTGTTCCACTTTTCATGTGCCCCTCCCTCCCCCTTTCTTTTTTTTTATTCTGCGCAACAGTTGTGTCTGAAAGCACTTTTCATTTAATTTTATATCTTCTATTTTCAGAACATGCAATAAGAGAAGAGAAAATAGCGTGCGAATCACACTTGCGTCACACGACACCATACCATCCACAAAAGAATGGGCTTACGGAGCGCACCAACCGAACAATTATAAACATGCTATCTATGTATGTTTCATCCGACCACAAGAACTGGGATGACGTACTGTCTTTTATCACGTACGTGATCAACACAACCAATCACGACACTACCGGCTACTTCCCTTTCTTCCTGCTGTACGCATGGCCACCACGGTACACAATCGAGGCTGTTTTCCCTTTCTGTAGTCACGAAAATCCCACTTTCGCCGAGAACCTCTGCATTGCCGAAAAGGCGTGTCGTATTGCTCATTTACGCACTTTGGCATCGCAGGACAAATCAAAAGAACGGTATACCACCGCCCGGTAATCTATCGCCCTGGTTATTTAGTGTGGCTGTGGACTCCTGTACGCGAACGCGGGTTATGCCAAAAGCTTTTGGCCACTCACGATGAACCGTTTGTTATTCATAACAGACTCACGGAGGTTCCCTACACCATAGCTCGCCTCACAGCGACTTTTAGAAGAGCTGCCAAGAACCAAGTGGTCCATGTCGCCCACTTGAAATTGTTCACGTCAAGAGAACTAGATTTACTCGCCCGGTGGGCTTCGTCTGCAACGACAGGAATGTTGCACGTGCGTGTGAGTGAGAAAAACGATGACCGGTGAACGTGCTTGCGGTCCCGAGTTAGCAAAGGAGAAGAGGACGACGGTGAGTTCTTCAACCAGCTGGCTGCTCTTGCGCTTACCTTCGCGACCTCAAATAAACGGCCCCTTCAGCCGTAAGGGTGATAAACGGTGTTCTTCGCGCGTAACAATAGTAAACATACGACGCATCGGGGCAGTCCATGCATTAACTATGCATTCTTTAAAGAATGCATAATAACACGGGCCTCCTGACAAATAGAATTTTATGCAGATTATATGTGTAAATTCCTGCATCGGTTCATATAAATGTGTGGTTCTGGTTTTATTCAATTCTACCGCACAGATTATTCCCATCGTTTAGGCATATCAGTGAAGACCACGCTTACAGTGATCACCATAGCAACAGTAACTAAGGAAAAAGTTGGACATTTTATTTATATACCTGCACAACAAAGGCGTCATTGTGCCTATTTTTTTAACTTGTATTGATACAAGATTTTTAAAGCTCGAAAATGCTATTGCCTGCAAATAGCCGGGACGCTTCTTTCACTACCACATAACAAAGCTTCTAAAAGCTCAAACATTTCCCCCAGCGACGAATCATGAAAAACAGCCGAAGATCTTGCTGCACGTTCAGTTCCCGAAAAATCAGAAATGAAGAAGCACGAAGGACAGGACGGACTGTGTAACCACTGTAATAAGGAGGCAAAAATCATACAAAAGAGAGAACGATGTTCTATAGTTTCTCCCATTTACATTTTATGCAGAGGAAAATGTAAGGTATAGCTTAGTCTTACAAGAAGCGATATACATTGTGCTCATGGTTTATCACGTATTTTAGATTACCAGTGGAGCCCCGACTTTAATTACTTACTTCATTACTTACTGTAATTTTCGCATAACCGAAAACGTTTATGTTATTACTGCAATCAAATGGATGGCACTTAATGAGTGTTGTAGACCACGCGGCTGCTTGGATATGTGAGTACAGTCGACTGGCGTTAATGTGAACCTTGTGGGACCGCAAGATTCGGTTAAATCATCCGAAAGGTCCAATTAACAAACGGCCGCAAGAGAAGATATTCCAAATAGTTTTCCTTTCTTTTTCTTCATTTCTCGAAGCAGTCCCCAATGTCTTCCTGCAGGGCTCTTGCAGCGCGACTCAACCGGCACGCGGCCACAATCGCAGGCATGTTTAAATGCTGCCTCAGCGTTTAACTGAACGGTAAAGTGAATTTCTGAAAGTCATGAAAATAAAGGTAAAAAAATAGACAATTTCACACCTATAAGGAAGCAATAGCTTCTTGGGCTGCATTTCATGTTTTTCACGCCCTAATATCCGCTGCGCGCATGAGGGGACGCACGGTGGGGGTCGAATTAACAGAAGCGGCATGCTTTTGCGTTCGAACTAAATAAATCAGTGCGTTCGAATAAAGCGGAAAGTCGAATCAACGAAGGATGAATTAGCGAAAGTCGACTGTCTTGCGGAAAGCACCATGTCAACTGAAATAGTCAGTACATGTTCCGATATTCTTACTGATTTTCTGCCCGATTCTTACTGAAAGTACGTGGAATTCGCGCAGAATTCGTATCGATTTGGTAAGGTTGGTACAGAAAATATATGAAAAATACATGAAATCACTAGACTGCATTGGGAACCATTTCGGCAACAGGAATTTAAAAAAAAAACTCTGGGGTTTAATTACGTGCCAAAACCACGATCTGAAATTGAGGCACGCCGTAGTGGGGGGTCTCCGGATTAATTTTTATCAGCTGGGGTTCACTAACCTGCACCCAATGCACAGTACACGGTTGTTTTTGCATTTCGCCGCCCACCGGAATGCTACCACCACGGCAGGGATTACATACCGCGACTGCGAGCTTAGAAGTGTAACGCCAAAGCTACTAAGCAACCACAGATGGTATAGCTGAATTTAGATTCAGCTGCCTCATAATGTAACCAGATATTGTCTATAATAGTACCGATAAAGCGGATCCCCTTGTTGTGCTTTGGGACTGCTAAGCTCCCTGCCTTTCCGTCTATCCCTACTTCCCTTCCTCCTGGAGCACCTATATGGCAATATATTTCTATCTTTATGCTGTGTTATTAAAATTGCAAACGTCAAACCTCAAATCACCGGGGATGGAATTCCCTAAGCGAAATTACAAACAAATTTTACGAAATAAAGCATATTCGCAAAGCCAAAACTCGATTCATAAAAGCTAAACATCCGTAACAGCTGCCGACATAAAGAATTTCTACAATAGGGGGATAGCAGTCTTTACTAACATGATTATGTCGATCTGCGCCGCTCGAGTGGACCCGAGTAAGCGGTGGAGCGCGCTATCGCGGTCGATTGGCCAGAGGCCTGATAGCCGAGGATGGCGCGTGCTGATATCCTGGTGGCGCGATCCGATTTTTCATCTCAGTGTCATCAGTCCTAGGTGAAATGACGTCACACGTCTTTCAGTCGCTTCCTGCGATGTTGTTTCTATCTTTTCCTCCTCTCACTTAAGAAGCCTTCATAGGCGTTTGTGAATTCAGCGCAAGAACTTTCTTTTAGCCGACGATGGTCTCACGCTGCTCCGCGCCTGCTGCGCAGTAGTCAAGTAAGCATGATGGCATGAAAAAGCCGGTCTCATTGGCCTGGTATCGTAAAACGAACAACGTCAAGCGGGCACGACGCTAAGCGTGGTCACCAAAACGCGTCGTATCATCAAGATCAGCATTTTAGTCGATCGAATTATGCCGTCTTTGGTGCTCCTTCGGCGGCGCACACTTCGTTCACTTAATTCAGTGCATTTGAACGAAGCTACAACATTTATGTGTAATTAGCGGTCTAAGTGAATATCGTATAGATTGTACTGAAGAACCGAGTGAGCTTCGCATCAAGGGCGGGATGCTTGCAGCATTCGGCTAACGCAATAATTATTTCATTTATGTGTAATTTCCGTATTTACTTTCAGTCACAGAGCACCTATCCGCAACTCCTCAGATTCGCTTCGACTCTGCCTCAGTGTTAGTTCCGGCTTCATATGTTTTAATTATGCGCTAGAAAAGTAGGGGAAAACATAGGAATCGGTAGAACACGAAAGTGAAACGTGTCTTCACAGAAGCTGTTGCATGTTTATTGTATTTGAAGAATTAAGTTGCAAGTAGCCATAAGCGGCCCAGGGATCCTCGACAACTGCCACAGAAGCGAAAGTTGTCGAACGAATCACGACCGGGAAACATCCTCCGGAGACACTGCATTGCACGCGCCGGAGCGCTGTTCAAATTCGCCATAAACCACATATATGCGTTCGCAAACCGTACAAGCGGAACCGTACGGGTTGTGAGTAAATCGCTTCGGGAACTCACGGTCTGCCGCAGCGAAAGGTGCACGATTTGCAGGTCAGCTACCATGTTGCTTGGCGAGCGTCGTCCTGCTGCCGAGTCGCATCCGCGAAGGTGCGAGCATTTTGGTCGGGCTCCGTAGGGCCTGGGGTAGCCAGTAGAGTTGTGACGCGCTCAGCTTCAGGAATGCGAGTGGCACAGTCCGCATCGCGTGCGCCGCGAACGCGCGAAGGCGTTCTGCTTCACGTTGGCGTGTCTCTCGCCGGACCAAAGCGAGATTCGCCCGTCGACGTCGTTGCCTGTCTGCGCCTAGAATGCCACCGGTGCCACCGCAAGCGAAGCAGAAGGTTGCTGATCCATGTTGGCACTACACCAGGCCTCGGAAACTCCGCTGGTTATCTGTCCGCGTGAATCGCAGTGCCATCCATGAAATGGATGCGATACCAAAATCGCTTTTTACCTTTTTTTTTTTTTTCTTGTCAGCCCTTTCTCAACTTTGTCGTTTCTCTCTCGCCTTCACCTATCGGCGGCGCGGCTGGCGCGGCCCGCTCTCGCCGTCGGCCGTGCTGATAATGGCCAAAACGTAAGCAATTTTTTTTTCTGGCATTATGAGGTCAGTTTTGCGGTTTTCGCCTTCCTCGTTAGCAGTGTGGTTCATGTGGTACCCTATCGATGCACGTTTTTCGGCTTCTTTTTCTCAATCTCTCGCAGCTGTCGCTGTTCGTGTATGGTTCGATGGTGTACGAACACATTAAGACGAAGTGAGCCATGCGACGTGAAATTCCACCGCATCCTTAAAGACAACAGGTGAGCATTTTGCAGTTTACTTCCCGGTTTTTATTTGTGATAGCAATTGTGCGCAGTCGTACATGGCTGTCCGGTGCTGAGGCAGCAGCTAGCTGATTTGAAAACACCACAACGATGCCGTAAATAGTAATGTCAACAAGCAGCGAACATAAAGCTCCTTATAAATATAGTACCACCTGTGCGTATCGTCATGTGTGTAGGTGTGCGCTTTGCACTTATTTCTAGATAATTGGTCACCATCATTTAAAAATGCGTTTCTGAGAATTACGTTTGATATATTACAACTAGTACTCTGCCGCGACACCAAACGGGCTCAGTTTTGTATGTTCCAACTGCGATGTTACAATTTATGATCTTCACTGTTCTTCGGGATCGAAGCGTTTTTAAACTACGCTGGAAGGACGGACCTAAGGGGTTTCCCCAGAGATAAGGTCAACAACCGCAGGATATGCTCGGCGCACTTCACGGAGGTGAATTTCATGGACCGCGCGACAAGCAGGCCGGGAGAAGCTATTCTGCGCATTGGCCATTAGAGCAATTGCAAAAAAAAAAAGTTTTTTACACGTGCGTACATGAAACACCATCCGCGTTTTGTTGCATTCTATGTATAGTGCGTTGAACTGCTCCAATTTTGGTTTTCGCAAACGAACACAATAAAGTGAGTCCAAAGAACTGCTGTGTTGTAGGTGGAATTATTTTTTAATATAATTTGGTCAGCTAAACGTCGCCTCCCTTCCCTCCCCCTCCCCCACGGCCTCTCGCGCGTCCGAAGAAGGCGCGTTTGCTCTACATATATGGTGATTGTAAAGGAGAAAAGAGACGCCTACTTCTGCAGCCCTTAAGCGAGCACGGCGCCGAACGCGCGTTTGTTCTCCGCCGTGCGTTCACTCCCCGTGAAAGACGCGCCCCTCGCGGCCTTTCACTCGCACATACAGCGTTCGGCGCGCGGCGACGATTTCATCTCCAAATGACGTCATACGGAACCTCACGGCGACGGCGACGGCGACGGCGACGGCGACGGCGACGCCGACGGCAGAAATCTGCTTTTGAGTGTCCATATAATTGCTATCGCAATAAAATGTCACAGTTTCGCCCTAAGGGCGAAGCAATGAATGCGATAGCAACACAGCAATGTCATACGAAGTAAGGTGAGCGGCTTTGGTAGCAACAACACGCAGAACTGTTGTCGACGCCATCGGCGTTTTGCCCGCGTTAGCTCAAAATGCGTGCGGCGTTGGTGACTGTTGCTGGAGCCTCTGATATAAATAGGCACTTGGTGCCGCAGCTAAACGTCGCCTCCCTTCCCTCCCCCTCCCCCACGGCCTCTCGCGCGTCCGAAGAAGGCGCGTTTGCTCTACATATATGGTGATTGTAAAGGAGAAAAGAGACGCCTACTTCTGCAGCCCTTAAGCGAGCACGGCGCCGAACGCGCGTTTGTTCTCCGCCGTGCGTTCACTCCCCGTGAAAGACGCGCCCCTCGCGGCCTTTCACTCGCACATACAGCGTTCGGCGCGCGGCGACGATTTCATCTCCAAATGACGTCATACGGAACCTCCATCCGCGTTTTGTTGCATTCTATGTATAGTGCGTTGAACTGCTCCAATTTTGGTTTTCGCAAACGAACACAATAAAGTGAGTCCAAAGAACTGCTGTGTTGTAGGTGGAATTATTTTTTTAATATAATTTGGTCATATGCTTGCTTGATCGTAATAATGAACGGAATTGCGTGCACGAAAACGCAAAACGAACCCACTGCGCACAAACACGAATGCACGGTGTAACGCCTGGCACGGCCGGACAGGAGGAGCGCGCGCTTCGGTCCGGCGGTGCGTCCGATAACGCCCACGACAAAAAAAAAAAAAAAAGAAGAAGAAGAACGCGCCGCGGACAGCTAAAGAAATAAAACAAAAGCACTGCGCGAAGCATGAGGGGAGGGGAGGGGAGACTTGCGAGGAGGGATAGGAAAGTCATGAGGGAAAGGAGAAGCGAGCCGAGCAACGTTATCATAAAAAAGGAAGAAAAAAAGTGGTATAGCGAAGAAGGAGAGTAGAAGAAATCGCGCCGCTTTTCTTTCTTTCTTTTTTTTTTGCCATCGTAGTACCGTCATCCGTCCGCTAGGACCTAACTTAAGTGCGCCGTGGCGCTAGCGTCGACTGAGCTTCTGCTAAACGAGAACCAATGGGAAGTATAGCGAAATTCATCCTCCCTGGCTACACTACGTATGTGACGAGGCATCACAGGCTAATTCGACGCGAAAAACAAACCATGTGCGGAAACTGCGTCGTCATCTCAGCAGAAGGCCTACCCCGCCTACACCAGGCTAAACTGGCTAAACTGCTTTGGAGCCTCCGCTGCGCTGACACTGTATAGGGGCTCAGTATCGGCCCTCGTTACTGTCATGATGCAGTACTTCGCTTCACCGCTCTTAGATGGCGGTGCCATCCCTTTCAAGAATTCATATTTTACGCGTTCGCCGCGGACGTCACATCCGTTACAAGAACTTGATCGTAGAACCCGGCATAAAAGACTTTCGTACTAAAATAAAAAAAATAAAAAGCCACTCTTGATAGCAAGCTAAGCTCACGCTCGACTCGCACATGTGGGCTGCTTTTCGGCAACACCGCATGACACGAACAGCTGATTAGGCCCCAATGTTAGCGGCTCTCCAGCGGGGGTGTGCCAAAACTAGGATACAGTGAATTCACAGCGGCTGAACATATCGCAGTGGGACACGCACTCTTGCACTCACCGCCTGAACTGAGCGTGCCATGTAGCCTGCGCTGATTGTGCTATTGGCCACGCACTCCGCTGTTCGCGTTTCAATTGTTTATGATAGTAAATAAGTACGCGCCACACGCCGACCTGCTGCATCTTTTGCGTAATCTCCTTCATTGATCCCCTCACATATGGACGTTTTTGGCGTTTCTTGTTTCAGTAACTTAGCCCAAAACATCGCCTTTGGGGGCAGCTTACTGGCACTTTAGAGTAGCGGTACGCTCACACACGCTGCTGGCTTCTCGCTCATATGTGAAAAAGAACTCTACCAAAAAATTTCCTCGACGCAGTTTCTCAGCTACTGAATGGGTCCCTGGGGGTCGGAGCGACCGCTATTTATGCGAGGCCACAAGATAACGCTGAAAGCTCGGGTAGGCACTGAATGCAGTTTCTACAATGTTTTGGCTGTTTTAAGAATGCAGGCCCTAAAGTTTCGCGTGATGACCAATATATATAGCGAGGGCGGGAAGAGAGAAGTTAAACGTATCTATATGCTATGCCGGTACAGCTAGCAAAACCAACGTCGCCACAGTGGAAGTGCTTAACAACGATTTTGTTATGTCTTATTTTTCCTTGTTTTCTTGCAGTCATTCATACTTCATAACGGGAGGGAAGGAAGGACACAGCCTCAAATATGCGAAACTGCAAAGTATTCCCAAATGTGCAATTCCTTTGTTTAGTCCTTGTGATTGTGTTGTATATTCAGAGAGAGTGAACGCTCGATAGTACCATAGAGGACGCAAAACACGAGAGAAAGTGATACAACGGTAGCTCAGCAAAGATATGGAATTATACGTGACGCTACTTTTACAGAGTAGCTTTTCCGCGGCAAATGAACCAGTATTTGGCTATGGGAATATGCTTTTCTCATTCTTGCGATCATTATAATTGTCGATGATAAATAAGGAGCCTCTTTATTAAAAGGAGTCTCCAAGGCACGAAGAATCAATCTGGGAAAAAAAAGAAACAGAGAACAAACGAGCACTCCATATGCCAAGTATGGCGACAATGACAAAATTTAACCGCAGCTCGTTCTTACTTTTTCTCTCTCACAGCTGTGTGTCGCGTCTGTATATATATATATATATATATATATTGCCTATAGCGCAAGAACCTGCGGATGTCAGGCTTTCCTCAAATGACAAATGGGACGACTTCTCTTGGAAATTAACGACCGAAATTAATGACATCCAAGAACGATCCGCATAATTTTTGTCTATTCCTGTCATTCGTAACCTTAGGCTTCAAACAAACTTGAATGATGGCCCACTTTTCGTCCACGTGTGCCGATGTCTTCCAGTTCTAAAATAATTCATGTCTCGTTTCTCCAAGCCACGGGACTACCACTGAGTTAGTTCACTTCGACATAATTTCCATGCAGACTTTCAGGCATAGCTAAACATGAGGCCTGCGCCTTGTTAGGTAGTCTCAAATGGGGGATACGAAGCCCGCCTACCATACATTTAGGTGTATATTTTAAGTCCAATGTACACTGTAGTCAGCAGTGGTGAATTTAGGCTGTAATAGCGCTTTTGTCTGCTTTGTGAACGGATATTTTGCTTGTCTCACGACTTCATGACAGGCTTGTTCGGCTGTAAGTAATGTTCCTGAACGGAGTACTAACTTCGGGAAATTTGAGCATTCAAGCTTGCACAGCCCATTGTATGTAAAACCGAGAATTTGGTAACCTTAGAAATCCCGCTGAGAAAGAGAAAGTTTTATTGCTCTTTCCTAACTCAATTTTTCCGTACAGTGCATAGTGCTCCGTCGACAACGCTTCGTCGACAGCATAACTGCCTAAGTTGCGCAAATTTTAGTTTTTCTAAAGCTCAAGAGGTCAGAAGCAAAAGCTTGCTTGGCTTTGAAGACACCGAAGAAAGGTAACCCCGTACAATACAACTTTTCTTTTCTGGTACTTCCGTGTGACTTCTTGCTTACTCTGCCGCCTAGCTTTTAACAGGCGTCCGTGGCGAGTCTCCTGCAGCTGACATGTGAAGCCTAGCAAGACCTCGAGGCTTTAGATTCAAAACGCACAAAACTGTTTGAGCTCTCTGGCACACAAAGGACCTCTGTTTTGCCTCAGGGCAACGCAATTCACCCTGGAAGGCTAGGTACCGTGTTTCTGTTTATTATCTAGAGCATATTGCAAACAAGAAAGAAAGAAAGGAAGAAAGAAAGCAAGAAATATGAAAATCAAGCTGCTATATTTGCAGTTCTTTGTTCCAAACCGTAAAGTGCCGATCAGGCTTCTGTTTTTGTTTCGGAGTTTCACTACTGCGCTTTTCTGTAAACAATAGTCTTTTCTCGGCTGAAATTTAGTATGTCCTTTGTAGGTAGAAATTGCTGCGTCGTTGAATGGTTTAGTAGTTTAAATGCAGGAAACGCCTTTTCATGGCCCCTTAGAAACTTTTGTGCTTGCTTAGAGTACTTTGCACTTAATTTTAAATAAGTAAGCACGGCGTATAACTCGGAGAGCCGCTTTTTTCTTTCGCCGCAATAAGTACACCCGTGAGCAAAAGTATACAGACCGCAGGGTCGCCGAAAGAACTGAATTTCTTCGTAATTAACATGCATAAACTGAACCTGGCAAGTGCGCTGGAAATTTCGCAATTGCAAGTTTTGACTGCAGTCCTCAATTTCAAGTTTCATTCGCAGGTAGTAGAAAAAATCCACTTATCCGCGCAATCTCTGGTCCGTATACTTTTGCTCATGGGTGTACATGAAGAATTTGTCGGCGATTGAGCTTGCCGCATCAGCCCGTCGTTGCATAAGCGCGCGCTTGGTGCTCACGTATTCACGTGGCACGCAGAACATAAATACCATGGAGAAGCCACCTACATGCAGTTTTCTACGTGGAAAGAGATTTGAGCTAAGTCGTCTTGCGACGATGGAAATTTATTTATTTATTTATTTATTTATTTATTTATTTATTTATTTATTTATTTATTTATTTATTTATTTATTTATTTATTTATTAACAGCGGAGCTGTTTAAGCCAGCCCTTAGTGCGTGGGAAAAAATGTGGGCCGATCCTGGCGGTAGTGGGTCCAAGCGCAATGGCACACACCCCTGTGAACTAGCGAAGCTGACGATGGCTAAGTCTAGCTAAGCATGGTTGGGAGTACTTAGGCTTAGTCAGTCATCGATAGCCAATCAATAGCTAATCGATAATCGATCAATATTCAATAAATTTAGGAAAATGCTGGGGATGGCTTGGTAGTGCTTAGCCTAGCCCAAAAGCCAGGACTAGCTATAGGTGCCAATCATCTCCGCTGTCTCTTTAGCATTGCGCCTCCAGTGCAAGCTACGGTAACTTTATTTATTTGACCCGCCCCTGTGAGAGCTATCATGAGGGGGAAAAAAAACAAGAAGCAAAGCTTGAGCATACTGTCTTAATTTACTGTTCCCACACACCCGCTAAAATAACTGTGAATAGGAGAAGAAAACAAGTTCTGATGAGAAAAAAGAATAAATGATTGACACGAAAAACGGTTTCGCTCTTTGGAAATGTGTCCAAAAGGCTATACACATATTGTTGACGTGGTAAATAACCAGCAAGAAGAGCAAATGCATCTTAGAGGTTCTCGCGAGCTTGCCACAAAGCGCATACAGTTGCTTTCCAAAAAACAACTGCAGAACATTTAGTCTTCTGAAGGGTTTTATTATAGTGACCTTAGTTTGCTGTTCTGCCAAGAGCCATAAGAATACATTGTAGCGAATAAACATTTTCCACTAATATAACCACCTGTCTCGCTTACTTGAACATTACAAACCCAGGACTTATATTAAGGTTGCCATATTCAGATAGGCATGGGAACTTCATTCATCCTCACGATGGATCCACGGAAGCACACATAGCACTGTATTCAATTGTAAATGCATCTGCAAATACTGAACCTAGGATCATCAGCTTACAAACATACTACGCATACCCGACCGTATCATATTTCAATAGTTTATTATATTTCTAGGACTTTACGTTCTAAAACCACGATCTGATAATAAGGCAAGCCGTAGAGCAGCACTCCGAAATAAGTTTGACCACCTGAAGTTCTTTAACGTGCGCTTAATGCACGGTTCACGGGCGTTTTTTGCATTCCGCCCCCGTCGGAATGAAAAAAAAAAAAAAACACCCGTATATGGGGGCTTGGCTCGTCATCTGATCGTGGTTTTAGCTCGTAAAGTCCCACCGGAGTGCGGCCGCGGTTGCAACGGTGACCTCAAGCTCAACAGCGCAGTACCACAGCCACTGTGCTACCACGGCGAGTATCTTAATTTATGCATGCGCGTGTCGATAGCGTGAGAAATATTTTGTCAGTGGACTGAGATTACACTTATCGGGCGCTTTTAATCAAAAGTACGCAGCAGTATCAATGCGCACTTTCCAGTGATGTGTGCTTTTGAATTTTTCCAGTTAAACTGCTTGAAAATGCTGGCAAGATTTTCCTTAAGAACTACCGCAGTTTATTGCATGCACGCGCCATACAGTAAGTGCTTGTATTCGAAAATAGGTAAGTAGCATGTACAAAAAACGACTAGAGAGCTAGGAAAGAGTGATGAGGTTTACATGCTTTTTTTGTTTGTTCTTTTTTGTTTTTGTTTTTTTCATCGTAAGAAGCACGAACCGACTAGCCCAGCAAAAAGTGTAGTGATAGGCTACACAGTTGCAGCTTGGCGTCTTTCTTACCGGTGCCATAAATTTCGCACGAATGAGCTCCGCATGCGAGATGTGTGAGAGAATAAGCGTGCAAACTTTCTTTTCATTGCATGCGATCCCCAGCCGACGGGCAAAATAGGAGCTGAAAGTTCTGAAGGACTGATCGAACACCGCCCATTCCACCTACAGAAAAAAATTCGTCAGTGCGCCCCCTATAAGGCTGTCAGGATTAATATACACCCTCGCTGAATATTAACTAGCGAAACACAATGAGAGTGCTCAGCGTTGCGGCGGGCGATACAGTAAAAACCGGTGCCAGAGCTGAGAGCACAGTCAGCGGTCTCTTGTTTCTTTCTGTGGCGTCGACGACCTCATTACGCTCGATGACGCTACTTTTAACGACTTTGTGTACGCCGCACACGTAACAAACTTCGCACCAGGCTAAAGCTACTGCTTTCACTTGTCCGCACGCTTTTTTTGTTGTTGTTATTGTTTTTCTGTTTCGCTTTATAATCCGTCATTGTTAACGAACGCCGCAGCTCTGTTTTTGATTGGCGTAACTCGAAGCGTGGCGCTTGCAGGCATTATCTCGCTTAACCACGAAGCACGGTGACCGAAGTTTGAATTCACATCGCGCCGGTGACTTTGCCTAGCTCGGTAATTGGTTTGTCACTTCATCATGTTTCTGTATCTTCTCCCAGGACCCTTTAGAGATATTTATAGTTGCGAACAATTCTAGCTATGTCGACTGTTGCAGAGTTCTTTCGCGCGGCCACTTCGATCCACGATCTAACGAAAGGTCAAAACTCGAAATTGAAGATGAAAAAAAAGTTACAAATGTAAGAAACAAGAATGTGGCAGTATCGCCCAAGGTATATCGCACAACGGTATAGCATTGCGTGCCAGCAGCGGAAGACAGAACGCTGCCCTGATGTAGCGTTGACGGAGCATCCACATGGCTCAGTCGTTTTTGCCGCATAGTGATATCTGTGGACACCGCAGGGCGCTGTCCTCTCCCTCTTTCTCTTTAATGTGACTATCAGGAAGCTTCCACCGCTACTCAACCAAAGCCCCCATATTAAGCACTCCGTATTCCGTATACGCGGATGATGTTACCACCCGGACCAACAGTGATTCGGATGGAGTCATATGCTCCGCATTGCAGGAAGCGGCGGACATGGTGCAAACCTATGTCGAGCATAACAGACAAACTTGCTCGGCGCAGAAATCTGAGCTACTGATTATCAGAGATAAGTCGAACAAGCCTCGTGACAACAGGACTGATGTCCGAATAACAGTGAGAATGAACGGCAAACCAGTTCAACCGGTCTTAACGATTCGTGTTCTCGGCATGCTAGTCCAACACAACACGCAGAACACGGAGGTCATTGCCCGGCTAAAAAACACAGCGCAGCAGATCACTGGCCTCATTAAAAGGATAGCCACAAAACGTAGGGGTATGAGGAAAGCTGACGTATGCAGGTTAACTCAGGCCCTTCTGATAAACCGCATCGTCTATGCCTTCCCATACTCCCATCTACGCCTCTGCGGCAAGACAAAAATTGACAGTGTAATACGCGTAGCATACAAGGCAGCCCTGGGCCTTCCACGTTATGCCAGCACTGGGAAAATGCCCAAACTAGGAGTCTACAACACGCTAGACGAGCTTATAGAAGCACACAAAACATTGCAAAGGGAACGTCTGTCCAGATCGGAGACGGGTCGATACACCCTAGGACGGCTGGGAGTTGACCTCGTTGCAAGCTCTGCGGGCCGAAAAAGGTTATCAGACGAGATAAGACGACATTTACTGGTGCGCCCCTGCCCAAATACATGCTGGCAGGTAGACCAGATCATAGACGCAAATCAAGGGCCGCGGCACTGGACGAAAAACTGACACAGAAGTGGTCTGTATAGACGCAACCAAACAGGGCCCCCAAAATTACATCATCTGTGCGGTGACTAGAGACGGAATCATCCGAACGGCAGCATCCGTAAAATCACCGTCCACCCTAGAAGTAAAGGAGGTGGCCATAGCGCTAGCACTCATTCTCATTGCAAGCGTGCTGTCACAAATTACTCAAGGGATACGTGGGCAAACCTTCGAATAGTATTATCAACTATCTTCAAACCGACCGCACCACAGAACTAGTATGGGTCCCTGCTCACTCGGGAAATGCCGGGAACGAGGCAGCACACCAAACAGCCCGAGGCTTAACCAACCGGGCGGGGTGCTCCTCAGACTCGGTGGACTTCTGGAGCGAGTCAGCGACCACATTTAATGAACATACCAGATTTTTTAAAGGGGCTGGAAAAAAGAATTCGGGTTAGCTTTCACTAGTGGCGCAAGGCTAAAGACACAGCTGAGCTGATCGGCTCCGAGCAGGTCGTGGCTCTACGAAGTGATGCTAAGTTACACAAAGTAATGTCAAGTGATGCTAATTTATGCGAAGTGTATAAGCATTTCCTCGTGGTCCGTGGCATCGGGGAACCCATCGCGAAGTACTTACTGTCCGAGCACACGTAGGGGAGGTGGGGCGAAAGCTATGCACAGTGTACGGGCGGCGCACAGCATCCGACACGCCGGGATGACGTCACGGCGCATGCGCAGTAGCGCGCAGCTGGTGGGAGCTCGGCCGAGCCGCCGCCAGAGGCGCCTGCTGCAGTCACGGACACCGCGAGCGTTCGGCGCTAATGCGGGGAAACGGAGAAGCGCGGATGGCGTCGGTAGCACCTCTGCGCGTGGCCTCGTTGGTGCTGCTACAATTTGTTTTTCTCTCTCGCTCTCATTTTCTATTTCTCTCTCCCGAGCATAGCGCGCGACGCTCCGCGAGGTGGTTGCTAGGCAACGCAGTGGCAGGAAGCCTGGAAGGCCCTCTTAAGATCAGCAGATACGACCATCCAAGAAGATCTCACGACCTGGGATCTGCAAGTCACCTCAACCGAGGCGCCTAGAGGCCAAGGCCTTCAGATCTGCTGTCTCAAATTTTGAATAAAGTTGTTTCCTCCTCCTGTGGACACCCTGTAACATGCCACGCGTGGACCGCGCTTGCGCAGTGGATAGCAGGACAGCGTAACGACGTTGGCCCCGAGGGCGAGAGTGCGCCTCAAGCAAGCGTCCATATAAATGGTACAGCAATACAAAAGAAATCATCGTCCTTCTTGCCGTCTTCTCTTTTCACCCACCTCAAGAAAGATAAAACGAATTCTGGGGTTTCACGTGCCCAAAACCTCCACAATATTATGAGATACGCCATTGTGGGGGACTCCGCAGAATAATTTTGACCATTGGAATTGTTTAACGTGCACGCAATGCACGGTACACGGGCGTTTTTGCATTTCTCCCTCATCAAAATGCGACTTCCGCGGCCGGTATTTTATCCCGCGCCCTCGGGCTTAGTGGTGCAACGCCAAGGCCACTACGCCACCACGACGGGTCAGCCAATAAGAAAACTGACCCAGAATTACTATTTGTAGCATACATTGCGGGAAGCTTAAGTCTCGTAAGTGGTTTTAGTCGTACGAATTATGCTTATCAGACATGAATTCAGTACTGCTCGGCTCAAGTTTCGCAATTGCATGGTTTGGCCCAAAGGGAATAATCAAAACCTATCCAGCGAATATTTGTAATTAGCTAATTAGATGTTGTAATTTTTATGCAGATATTTTCCCTTTTATTTCAATGCACTTAAGAACGCCGGAAAACGCTGTCATAGCGTATATATATATATATATATATATATATATATATATATATATATATATATATATATATATATATGGTTTAATTTGTCTGAACTAACTCTCGCGATCGAGTCCGGTGGTTTGAGGTAATATTCCCAGCAATGATCTAATGATCAGTCAATTCCAGATTCTTACGCACAAAACATTTTGTTCGATCTCCAATATAACTTAGCGTCGGTGTCGTTTGACTTAATACGTGTACTCAGCTTCTCTCGTAGAGCCACATGAACGATGCTTGCAGTGTCCAAGCGGAGGCTGATCCCCATCTTGCAGCGGCTGTAGCCCTGCCAGCTCAAGCTAGCAGTCGTGGTTGCTTCCTCATCCGCCTCTCATGTCTCGAGAATGTGTGGCTCGCACACCACCCTCCAGGAAACGGGCACATGGTGGTCCGGTGGCCTCGCGCGCATTTGATGGGAGCCACCTTCCCTCTGCCCTTTTCACATCCGGGCTTTTGTTTTGTTTTCGTTGTCTCAGTGACGCACAACTTGCACGGGAGTGACCTATCTTCAGCCACATGGGTGCTCGCCCTACAGAGCAATGACTGTCGTTGTCTCAGTATGCTTTATATCAGCGATGACAAAATGTAATGTCAATATAACTGTGCCGCTCTGAACGACGTTTTGTGTGAAATGGCAGCCACTATGGCATTAAGCGTAGTCAGCATTCTCATGTTCTTTCTCTTTATTGATTAGAATTTTGATTAATCATGAAATTCATATTTAATTACACTTTAAACCATGCAATGGCACACGTTGTGCGGTTTTTTTTTTTTCTTCGCTTTTTGGAGTCTTTTTCTTTTCTCACGTGTTTACTATCCGACATTTGTTCGACATTTCTGCATAAACACTAACCATGGGCATCGACTGACTGCTTTTGAAGTGCACTAGGCAATGAAGTTCAATGAGCATCAAGTTAACTATTTTTATATGGCAGTTCAGCTGCCTTTGTGCTTCTTATGTAATGTGCATCAGTTCATTAATACCTGTTGCTAGGCGGCCTGGTTACACTGTACTCGAAACTTATCAGCGCAGCAAACCATCAGACAGGTGGAAGAGGGGGATCGAGGATCATCATCATCATGAGCCTATATTTTATGTCCACTGCACGACGAAGGCCTCTCCGTGCGATCTCCAATTACCCCTGTCTTGCGCTAGCGTATTCCAACTATCTATTCCGCTTAATGTCAACTAGAATATCGGCTATCCCCGTTTGTTCTCTGATCCACAATGCTCTCTTCCTGTCTCTTAACGTTACTCCTAAGATTTTTCGTTCCATCGCTCTTTGTGCGGTCATTAACTTGTTCTCGAGCTTCTTTGTTAACCTCCAAATTTCTGCCCCATATGTTAGCACCGGTAGAATGCAATGATTGTACACTTTTCTTTTCAATGACAGTGGTAAGCTCCCAGTCAGGATTTGGCAATGCCTGCCGTATGCACTCCAACCCAATTTTATTCTTTTGTGAATTTCTTTCTCATGATCAGGGTCCCCTGTGAGTAATTGACCTAGATAAACGTACTCCTTTACAGACTCTAGGGGCTGACTGGCGGTCCTGAATTCTTGTTTCCTTGCCAGCCTATTGAACATTACCTTTGTCTTCTGCATATTCATGTTCAACCCAATTCTTACACTTTCTTGATTAGGGTTCTCAATCATTTGCTCTAATTCGTCTCCATTGTTGCTGAATAGGAAAATGTCATCTGCAAACCGCAGGTTGCTGAGATATTCGCCGTTGATCCTCACTCCTAAGCATTTCCAGTCTAGAGCTTGAATACTTCTTCTAAGCATGCAGTGAATAGCATTGGAGAGATTGTAACTTCCAACTTTTCTTGTGGAGAACCAAGGTAGCTGTGGAATCCTTGTAGATATTTGCTAAGATATTCATGTATGGCTCCTGTACTCCTTGATTACGCAATGTCTCTATGACTGCTGGTATCTCTACTGAATCAAATGCCTTTTCATAATCTATGAAAGCGATATAGATAGGTTGATTGTACTCCGCAGATTTCTCGATTCCCTGATTGATGACATGGATGTGATCTATGTCATCCCACGAAGCAAGCCAAAGTCTGACATATACCATGCAAACACATGCACGTATACGGTCAGCTCACAAGTACCCGTCACGGCACCGTGTCGAATCTCTGGCATTCATTGACCCGCAGCGGTGACTTAGAGGCCAGTGTTATTGTGCTGCTGAGTACAAGGTCGTGGGTTCGGATCCTGCGTACCGTGGCTGCATTTCGATGAAAGCGGCATGCAAACCGCTCGTGTATCATGGTTTTAGGGCACGATGAATGATCTCACGTAGTGAAAACACGTGGCAACCCAAGCGAAATAACAAAAACAAAAAAAAAGAAAACATTCACAGCCTCGCATTACAGCATCCCTTGTGATCCATTCTCCAGATTCAGAACGTGAAACTCCACGATCTAATTGGACTGGAATTCATTGCCGAAAGCATAAATATTATTGTCCTTAATATAGTATGCGACTGTTAATATCGGCAGCCATTACATCTGCCGCCCCCCGCGGTTGCTCAATAGCTATGACGTCACGCTGCTGACCACGAGGTCGCGGTTTTGATCCCCGCCACGGCGGCCGCACTCTCGGGAAGGTGGAATGCAAAAACGCTTGCGTACCATGCGTTAGGTGCATGTTAAAAACCGCAGGCGGTCAAAAGTATTGCGGAGTTCTCCACTTCGGCGTGCCTCATAATCATGTAGTGGTCATTGCACGTAAAATCACGGAAATGTTCTTTTTTTTCATTGCTTATGTGCAGCCTCTTTATCTTATTAACCGTTATTCAGGCCAGCAATTGATGGGAGCTGGATGGTATATAGGTATTACCGATGCTCACTTTTTTGTGTGGTATTGTTTACATTTTATACCCTATCCCAGAATAAAGAACAACACTCAGTTTCACTGTACAAGCTTCCTTAGACTATATATATATATATATATATATATATTTGTTTTTCCCCTCTCGGCGTGGCTGATGTGCGCTCATATGCCAGCCATCTCGCGCTGCGCCGAAAAAGAAATATACAGCAGGGATCCCGTACGTGTTGCCGATCTTGTAATGGCTCTGGACACCTTATGGATCTATGCCGCTAATTCCTGTTGCAGACCAATAACGTCTTACGAACTTTTTGAAACAAAAAGATATTTTTTATAGTAAACTTGTCTACTCCGTTTACTGCACGTATATGTAACAATTTAACTATCGGCAAATCGCCCAGTAACAAGTATCAATGAATTAGGGTATATTCGTGAAGAATCGTGCTGCGTTCTTGTGTATCTTTGAAACACTTCCTTTAACTACGTTCTTTCTTCTTTCTCTCCGTTTTTTTTTTGTTTAGTTAACGCACCAGTGACAAAATGACAAAAGCCTAGTGGTTATCTAACAACAAAATTTGTGTTCTTTGCGGGCATGTGAATAAGAAAACTCAAGTTAGGGTTGTAGTTAATTGTCGCAATCAGGAGATTGAACAAAGCACTGTTTTAGAGCACCTTTATTAACTAGCTGTCTGACATAGCTTACCAAGTTTCTCTAATCCTGATTTACCAAGGCCATTAGCTGTTTCCCTACAAACTCTCGGGCAAGTGCTTTTGAGTATGAGAATGCAATTTCTCCTTCACATCCCAGCATACGAAAAAGAAGGAATGGGTATGTCATGTCATATATATATATATATATATATATATATATATATATTATTTATGAGTACCTTACAGCGCCCTCGTGGGACATTGTGTAAGGGGGCAATACAGCATGTACAGAATAGAGAAATACACATAGGTGAAATATTGATTATTACAGATGTAAGTGAACACACGAACAGAGAAACGCAAAATATACTAAAACAGCAAAGTGTAGTGTCTGAAGGCGTTACACAAAAGATAATATAAAGCTCAATTATTAGGCAGTTATATATATATATATATATATATATATATATATAATAGTGTCCGGCACACTCGCCCGCACTTGTCAAAGCCCATCGACCTCTTGTTTGTACATTAGGTAGGCCTGCATGTGCTGCTTCTTTCATCTTTCGGGGAACATCGTTGCCCCACGACGCGATCCTCATATCTTTGCCACTTTCACGTAGTGCAGCTATATATGCTGACGAGATCTGATCCCCGCACTCGGCCAAATAGAGAAATGATGAAGCTGTGGACGGTGTCCGAGGACGTGTCTTATTTCCTCGTTCACACCTGCGCAAGCGAAGACGCGACCGATTGCCAGTAGGTTGACCGACAGCTTCTTTATGTGTGTTTAGAGAGAAAGAGGGTCACAAGCAAAAGTAACAAGTGAAAAAGGAACATTCTCCCTGCCTCTCGTACAAGGGGGTAGGTGCATAACTGCGAAATGTTTCTTTCTCCTCAGGACCTCAATAAAGTTCGTACTCACTCACTCTTTATTGAACAGCTTCTGCCCAAACAGTTCATACCGCATTGAACACTATTTGTTTTCCATAACTCTCCGCGTCATGGTGTTCTGCGAAATTTTGATTGCGAGGGAAAATGCCCACGTCGCATCAAACACACCTCCTGCAATCCTTGACACGCGGCCTCGGCGACTTGCACGACCAGTACGCTATTTATGCTGTAGTTATGCGATTCTGCAAGTATATAGACTATCTTGAAAGGAAGCTTCGTGTTTTGGCTGTTACTTCTCCCCGATGACTAAGATCTGCTGCCGGAAAACGGCCAAGAAGTCGGTGGTACGAGTAGCGAAACGAACACTGAAATATCATGTTAAAGCTACGCATAGTAATAATAAAGTCATGGGTGATTGACCAGTGAGCTTTTCATGTCAAACTTAACTTCGAAAATGACGTCCACCACCACGACTCATGAGTCACCCCTCAATACCATTACCACCTCTACAACCGCCACTGATGTCTACTGGTAGTACAGCGAATATCGTTAACCACCACAAAAAAAAAAAAAAAAAAAAAAAAAAACAGGCAACACGTAACACTTTTCTGCGTATCTGTCTTGGCTTGCCAAAAGAGAGAGAGAAACACCTTTATTTCAATTAAGACCGTGCTGGGTCACCTCTTCCAGGGCCCCACTGGCTATTGCGGCGCGCCGGGCCTGGTCGAGGGTCACCAATTGGCTTCCCAAGTACAGTTCGGAGAGTCGCGCCTCCCACGACCAATTGCTAAGTGTATCGTTAAGTAGCGGCGAGACGGCGTCTGCCGGACACTGCGTGCATTGGTAAGTGATGTGTTCTAGTGTCGGGGTGTAGTCGCACCATGGACATCTGTCGCTGTGTTTGTTAGGAAATATTTTGTGCAGTCTATGTAAATGTGGGTAGGTGTTTGTCTGTATTCGGCGCCAGTCCCTCGCCTGTCGCCTGTTTAGCTTGGGGTGAGGTGGAGCTTTGGTTCGTCTTCCTAGTCGTTGTGCCTCAAGTATGTCGCTCGGTGTGCTACCGGGTGTCGGAGAGGCGTCCGTTCGAGCGGTATGCATCGCGGCTCGGCCTGTTATACCTCGAGCCAGACGATCCGCCCGATCGTTGCCTTCCACTCCGGTGTGCGCGGGACACCAGGTTATCCCAAAAGAATCATCCTGCGTCGGAGCGGTGGCGGACGCAAGATTTCTACTGCGTGATAACTTAAGCACGCAAGAAAAATTGCGCATTCATCTTCGGCGCATCAGCAAAATTAGGGGAAAGAATATTTCCGGTGCATAGCAAAACATTGCGCTTAGTCCATCTTTGGTTAGGCCGTCCGAAGAAGAGTGAAACTAGTATTGGACGGATTGGCTTTCTTTCCTGTTTATCACGTGCGCATCCATTCTAGTTAACCAGAAACGCCCCCTTCCCTACTTGGCTTGGGAAGCAGTAATGAGACTCCTGGCCAGTTGTAATGAAGTGACACCGTTGTAGCGACAACATGAACAGCAATCAATATGGGTGTCGACGCCGCCGCCTCTGCTATGGCTGATTCTAGGCAACTTCTGGCAGATGCTGGCAGATGAGATTTCCGGCGCCTTCACCTCATAATGCGAGAACGCCAGGCCTATTGATTTTTCCTTCGTTCCTAGGCAACGCGCGGTGACTTGCCTTGTCTGGCACGTGACTTGTCACGTTTTGTTGATATGTGCCACGGTGATAAGGGGAAGGGGGGGGGGGGGGGGAAGCGGTGTACGTCTTCCTGCATGCACCTCAGGGAACAGCCGTCCGACATGAGGGAATACGGGCAATGAGTCTGGCCGAAAGGACATTGCCGTGGCGCATTTGGTTGGTCGAGACGGCCAACTTCGTTTCTCTTTTATTACGCCTCGTGCTATCTTGGAAAACTTTTTTCTGGTCATGCCAGATGAACCACGTTTCTGTAATGAGCTAGTTTTTTTTTTCCGCGCGTAGGCTACAGCAGATACATATTTGTATTTCTATTGTTGATTTACCTCAACAAGATCTGTTAGGTGTCATCGTCCACTGAGGATGCATTATAAGACGGCTAAATGTTGGTGATTTAGTGGCATTACGCTTTATAACAGTATAAGTATTACCTGTAAGTGACTGGAAGTAGGGCCGGGAGCTGTGCGGGCCTTCCAAGTAAAAAGGTTAACATTTTACTAGTAGCTAAACGCCCTTTTATTTCAGTGGACTTGCATTGTACATCAGATTTTTTGAAGCCGTAGTCGCACAGCTAAATGGCGATGATATCCAAGAGTTCTAATGGTAAGCTAAAACGTTTAATTTGCGAGGAGAACACGGATGGAAACTGACATATCAGCTCCTGAAATCACGTGTGGTATCCTACAGTTTGAGTTGACGTCGTATCTTTTCTCAGAGGTGCTTTACTGGATATTCCCGATTGTTGCAAGTGTGGCTGAGAAGAAAGTAAATCTAGAATCACGAACGATTTTGCCCCCACCCGATACTTTTTTTCTCTTTTCGCGCTTCTTCACTGGTATCGGTTGGTTGTAACAATGAATGACTAGAAAGGAATAGAAAAGAACGAAAGGACCCTATTTGCATTGTATACAAGCTCAACTTAGGAAACGCCTTAAGTGTGGAACGCTGGACGAATGGGCACGCTGTGACAGGCAAAGAAAACCGACCACTGCATGTGCGTGGTGCAACGTCTCGAGAAACCGCAAGTGATCGCTCACTATCCCACGATGGCAACCCACTAGATATCATTTGGCTCTACCTACTTCAATAACGGCTCAAGTTGCATCCAAGATTCTTTTTTTTTTCTTTTTACACTACATCGCCGGCTGCCACGGCCAATGATAGAACGCTAGCGCGATGACCAAGGAAAAGACGCCTGTGCTGAAGCACAGTGAACATTGTCGCCCCAGTAACGCTATAAGAAACCTCCCTAGAGTCCACATCCCAGTGTACCGTGCGGAGCGAGCAACGCGCCGACAGCGTCTTGGCGCTGATTCAATAAATGGCCGGAATTTAATTAACGACGCCCTGTGAGACCAGTATGAACGAACGGAGTGGACAGACTTTGTCGGTGGTCCCTGCGGGTTCGGTTCGACGGTGACTCGCCGCGCTGCTAGAGAGGCTGAGCAAACCACTTCTTCCTAAGAAACGTGGAAGTTTCGTGCTTCAGATGTCTTCATCACAGCTCCTTAGGAGACGAACTAATGCATGATTAGGCGGCTGAGGGCTGAGGCATTTTTATTCGTCTCGCTTAACCGGCACTGCTAGAAAGAACAGTAGGCCGTGCGCAGTTACTAGTTATCCAGACTTTGAAAACGTATAAAGGACTTATATGCGCTTAGAGACGGAAAACGCTCAATAACTCGTATCTGGAACATTAGTCCAAGCTATAGGCGTCAGTATAGTTCTGAAAATGACAAATTAACTAGCTGCATATGCTTCTTCGTGCGAAGCTATACAGTAAGTCATACTTGGCGTTGTTTCTCCTCACCTTTACAGTTTCTACTAATAGACCTGGATATATTAGATGTGTGTTATTCTGATCTGGTCTACAAATGACACAGCAGGTATAATGGAACATTTTGTTTTCCGTGAACAAGTAAGCATAAAGCAAGCAACAGAGGAAGAATTTTGAACGAAGCACTGATACAAAACTTGAGATTCCTATTTTATTCTCCCCCCGCCTTTGTTTGATGGTCTTTAATAGTAGCCCTGAATTATTGGTCATATCTAATCATCTACTGCCCCAGACCATAGTCCTAACTTCCAGGAGTACCGACAGCACCCTGACGTCTCGGCAGATAATTCCGTGGTACAACAAATTGTCAGGCGGGAACTGGACGCGTCCATAATGTATGGCGTAGTGGGCTTAACTGTGGCATGCCCACTGACGACACCACAAACGACACGCGCTTTCCACCGCCTTGAATTAGCGTTGCTTCAAGCAGTATATGCCAACATATACGCTCCATTCGCTCTCACATCAACGCTCGGGCGCATCGAGTTCGGTTTATACATATTTTATGACTCGTTAACGCCAGTGTTGTACAGGTTCCTCTCAAACAGGAACGAAAGCTCGTTCCTCGTTCCTTCCCAATATTGAAACGAGTTCCCGTTACAAGTTCTTTTAATGCGAAAGGAACGCCTTTCAGTTACACTTCGAAAATTTCAAAGTGTCGTTACATTTCTTTTTTTTATTTAAAATATAGTGTCGGATAATCCTGAGGCGAAATAAAATGAGCAATTTAAAACTCATATCGAACTACGTATATTATACGAATTTGAACATTGCCGGCAGCAGATTATTTGGAAATAAAAGAATCCAAAGAAGCGCTCATATAAGAATTTTTTCAGGGAGCACCGGACATACTGCAGACATGACTAACTGCAACTTTGGTGATCGTCTATTAGAAGTGCAACAAATATGGCACTTTCCACTTGTGTCTTCAAATGCGCAGTCAGGATACTGCGCTTCAGATGTGCAAATAGAAAGTTACTCACATGCATCAATGTAATTAAATTTCTTGCACAACAAACCACACCGAAAGAAACAATACATCAGCGTTTAATCAATGTTAATTCGATATTGCAGTATTAGTGGGAAAAAGAAATGTCCAGAATAGATATTCGCAACTGAGTTAAGTCCCTTGTTTAAACTCGGCAAGAGTTGCATCTCGATATTGGTGCCTGACAGACGAACCTATTTTCAAGCGAAGCTTGTATTGCCTCACAAGTGTTGGCTGCGGTCGTGGTGTCAGGCTAAAACCCTATCGAAAACGTGTCGAAAACTCGCGTCCCGTTCTCTTGATATTTACCAAAATTGGCATGGAAGGGTATGAATGTATGGCTAACATGACTGATAGGTCATGACATCAATAACATCACATGCTCGTCAGTTACAACACAATTAACGATAATAAAATCACGTGTGGTGCATACCCGCCTTGGATATGCGCGTATGAGCCAGGGATAAGAAAGAAAGAAAGAAAGAAATCACGTGGGGCTCATATCGGGGCCGCACATTTCAGCTCCGCTCCCAGAGTAGAGCTGGTGCGGGGAAAGATGCGCGGGCGCCAGATCACGTGACGCGCTCGACCAATCAGGGTCGTTTGGTGTGTCACGGGGAGGGAAAGGAAAGGGGCTTGGCGCGCGCTCCGCCGGGATTCCCTCGCCTCAGATCAGTTTCGGCGTCCGGATGGGAGGGTCGCGTGTGGTGCGTTCCGCTGAGGAGCAGGCTGCGTTTGAGCGACGGCCCCGCGAACTGGTTCGGGAAAGGGCTCGTCGTCGACGCACCGATTTTAACCAGAGGGTTTCCGAAGCCCAGGCGAAACGTCAGCGAAGAGCCACCGACCACGAGTTTAGGGCAAACGAAGCAGAACGCCTGCGACAGCGTGCTCTTGCCACAAGCTTCGCTTAACCCCATTTTCTCGACAGGGGAAGGGCTGGTGATTTTTTCGTCAGCACTTCGTTGGCAATGTTGAAGAGCAGTTCTACTGAAGCGCTTGAGGGTACTGCCATGCTGTATTTGAGGAAAAGTTGGTTCAGTCCCTCGAAGCTCTTCATTTGCGACAGCGGGTAGTCAACTGGTACCAGCAAGTACCGCGACAGCTCATCCTGTGCCTCGGCTGGAAGGGTTGGGTGCCCGTGAGGACGTGAGGCATCCGCCGCGAAGTCCCTCGAGTGGCGCTGCGAACCTGACCTCATGGTTCTTTTGCGGCAAGCCGGCATGGATGAAATAAACTACAGGAGGGAGTGTCACGTGACAATCTTGAAGCCTAGTAATAAAAAAATACAGCGGAGAACTCACAAAAAAATGCCCCACACTCACGTCACCGGCAAGCGGTAGTGTTCTTTGCGCCTCACGTGGTCGCCCATCCGCCCTGCGTGATGTGCTGTGCACGTGCGTGCGCCTGTTCAATGCCGTGGAACATTTACAGAAGGAACGCCGTTCCCTCTGCCATTCCTTCATAAACGTAACGCGTTAACGTTACAGTTCCACCGACCCTTAATGGAACGGTGGCGTTCCTCCGTTCCTCCCAAAAGAAACTAGTTCCAGGAACGCCGTTCCGTACAACACTGGTTAACGCATCCTATGCACGCGCATGCGCTTCCCGTGGCTAAACTTCCCTTTATGCTTAAGAGACGTGGTCGTGACAACCTTGCACCCCTCGATCAGGAGCGATGGCTGCAATGAAGGCAAATAATTCAACGGAGCCCTCTAGGTTGCCCCACCAGAAGAAGCATATGGCTGACAATATAGCAGGACCTCTTGAACGAGCGTGGAACGCTGGGACGGGGCTAGTGGCTCAAGCTTTGCCGATCGGCGACCACACGTGCTAATAGGTATTTCAAAATTAAATTCTGGAATTTTGTGTGCCTAAATCACGGTCTGACTATGAGGCATGCCGTAGAGGGGGACTCCGGATTAATTTTGACCCGCTGGGGGTTCTATAACGTGCCCCTAATGCACTGGACGCGGGCGTTCTTGCATTTCGCCCCCATCGGAATAGGGCAGCCGCAGCTGGGATTCGATCCCGCGACCTCGTGCTTAGCAGCGCAACACCATGGCCGTTAAACCCCCACGGCGGTTAATATGTATTTCAATGCCATATACTTGCAAGCCCGTTAGTGACTATTTTCCCTGCAGCTATGGCCACTGAGCGGCGCCAACTTCTGCGGTAGCCTACATTGGTTCAGAAATCGAATACAATTAAAAAAAAAAACTGCTCTGCGCTCTTGTTGAGTTCTTGATTGATCAAATAATGGGGTTTAACGTCCCAAAACAACATTGAGGCTATGGGAGCCGCTGTAGTGGAGAGCTCTGGATTAAATTCGACCAACTAGGGTTTAACGATCTGTTCAGTTCTTTGCAAAGAGAGAGAGAGAAAAGCTTAAATGATATACTGGAGATGTTAGCCTGGCTGATCGCCTAAGACGCTACTCCAGGCGCTGGATCATGCTTATGATATGCACGGTGATAAACATTTACACGGCACACGCACACACGCACACACACGCACGCACACACATCTATATATATATATATATATATATATATATATATATATATATATATATATATATAGTGAACGAGAAGAAAGGGAACGGAAGGGCCCGATTTTTAATAAGCATTTCATAATGAGCCAACAAACAATAACACCAAGGACAACATAGGGGAAATTACTTGTATTTATTAATTGAATTAAAGAAATGATAAATTAATGAAAATGAAAATGGATGAAAAAACAACTGTCCGCAGGTGGGGAACGAACCCACGTCTTCGCATTACGCGTGCGATGCTCTCACCATTGAGCTACCGCGGAACCGTTTTCCCATCCACTTTCTGGGATATTTATGTTTTACAACCAGAACTAACCATGGGAATGTTAGTTGACCAGTTGAATGACCAGTTGCCATCACCCAAAAAGATCACGTGCTCGTGACGCCTGCGGCGAAAGGATGTTCCACATCCGCCCTATGGTTTGTGAGTGGTGGCGCTGGCTAACATTCCCATGGTTAGTTCTGGTTGTAAAACATAAATATCCCAGAAAGTGGATGGGAAAACGGTTCCGCGGTAGCTCAATGGTGAGAGCATCGCACGCGTAATGCGAAGACGTGGGTTCGTTCCCCACCTGCGGACAGTTGTGTTTTTCATGCATTTTCATTAATTAATCATTTCTTTAATTCAATTATTAAGTACAAGTAATGTTCCCCTATGTTGTCCTTGGTGTGATTGTTTGTTGGCTCATTATGATATGTTTATATATATATATATATATATATATGTATATACAAAGTTTCGTTGAGGCTCGCGGTCCGCATCAACATCAGCAGCACTTTTGTGGTGCTTATCGCGCAGGTACTGCGTTGCATGTCGACAACACATGATGGGGCAGGACAGAACAGCAATTGAAATACAGCTACCGATAAATGGAGTTTTACATACCAAAACCACGATTTGATTATGAGGCATGCCATAGTGGGAGAGTACGGATTAATTTTCATCGCCTGTGGGTCTTTAACGTGCGCCCAATGTACCCGTCGGGACACGGGCGTTCTTGCATTACACCGCCATCGAAATGCGACTGCCGCAGCCGGGATTCAACCCCGCGACCTGGTGCTTAGTAGCGGAGCACCATAGCCGCTAAGCCACCGCGGTGGATAACCGTGTCTGCATTTGTGGACGGCGTTACGTGCATACTGTAATATGCATTTAACGACGGGTTTACCCTGAAATTTTCGGACAGCCTCACCAACGTGACACCGGCTACACTGCTTAGTTTTTTTCTTTTTTTAAGTCTAACTTGTTCAATGAGCTGAATTTGTTTTCATGTCGTGGTCATCGTCATCAGCCTACTTTATTCAGCGCTTTCGAGTTACCTCTGTATTGCGCCAGCTGACACCATCCTATGCCATGAAAGTTTGCTTTCTTCCTCTTCATGAACATTGCTGAATGCCAAAAACTAGTTCTGCAATCAATCAAATAACTGTTCTCCCTGTAATATTGAGTTTTGTCGATTTGTTTATTTACCAAAATAGCCCAATTTTTTCGACTCGTTGAGAGCGCTTCGTTGAGCTCACGATCTCTCACTTCAAAACAAAAATAACAATACAGAACTCAAGCTACAATCCTCTTATCTGAGGAACATTCAGTATACAGCCTCGGATAATTCAGTTCAAACTTTGTCAGAATACACATAACCAAGTTGCACAAAAATTAGGAACAGACAAATGTGATGCTCCATGCAAAAAAAAAAAAAAAAATTGAGCAAGAATCCACGTACCGTGCTAAGCCACACGCATAAGTGCCACGCGGTTGCAGTCTACCTCCTCTTCTGAAATATCACCACGCACTGGGTCGGTCCATGAATGCATAGCTGCGAACCACGTCTTTGAAAATATAAGCCGCCTTACATTCAAGCGCCTGCGTGCCACCCGTCGTTCCCTTTGTATCAAAGTTTGAACGGCGCACATCCATGCAATCCGAAAGTTTATGCGTGCGCTTTCGGGGCATCTCAATAAAATAGGGGCCGCTGGGTAATAATATTTTACTACATAGAAGCGAGTAAGCAAGGACGGTGGCTTAAGTGTCACTGGTTAAAACAGTGCGTAACTACAGCACATATACACGCTCGTTTAGTTTGTAAACGTTCCGCACTTTTTGGTCGCGAAGAAGACATGACAACATAAATTACACATGAGAACTACAGATGCCTACCAATAATATATATTCAGGGCAGGTTTAGCAAACTGATATCGCAGATGAAACAGTCTTTGTGTACATATATTACTTCTGCCAAAGTGCCCACTGCCGGGTACTGGGAGGTAGGGCCAGTCAAGCTATACATGTTGTAGCTTTTTTCCCACTTTCCCAACCACATCTCATGTGCAATTTTCTTTCGTAATTTATGTGGTAATATAAATCAACTTCAGTCAACTTCAACTTCTATATTGTACAGATAAAAAGAAAGAAATATAAAGCGAAATGTATGCTATGTTCGCATATATAAAGCTGATGACTTCCCGAAACGTGTAAATTTGGTGGTAATTCGGAAAATAGCGCTACCCGCCGTGGTTGCTCAGTGGCTATGGTGTTGGGCTGCTGAGCACGAGGTCGCGGGATCGAATCCCGGCCACGGCGGCCGCATTTCGATGGGGGCGAAATGCGAAAACACCCGTGTACTTAGATTTAGGTGCACGTTAAAGAACCCCAGGTGGTCCAAATTTCCGGAGTCCCCCACTACGGCGTGCCTCATAATCAGAACTGGTTTTGGCACGTAAAACCCTACAATTTTTTTTAAATAGCGCTAATTTTGTGATACTCGTCCTGTAGAGCAACCGTGCCATTGTCTTCCACATATAACTTCGCCCTAGAACATGCAGAGCGTAAGAAAGACATTGCGGTAAAAAGACACTTGCATGCCCGACCTACATCACCAAAGTTGCGATGAGTTCTCCGAGCCACTGAAAATACGCTTGACAAACAAATATTCCGATGTTCTCAAGCTCGGCGATAATGCGGTTGTTTATGTAAAGCCCACTCGAAATAATAGTAACAGCTCTAAACTAAGGAAGACAACGCACATAATGTTGCTTACCTTGAGACAGAGAGGTTCACCTTTGTAACGTTTATAATATCGCGTGGGCGTCGCCCGCGCGGCGTATCAGCGGTCTTGTAGCGGCGAGAAGCGCCGGGATCGGCGTTAGTACGTGCGTGCGCGCGAAGTAATTTCCTGTTTCAATATATTCTTCTGCGCTGTTCGCTTCAGGAGGGCCTCTTGACGCTAAAGGACCGCTGACAAGCCGTGCTGTCGACACTCGCGCGATAACAATAAAATATTGCAAAGGCGTACAATTACTGTTCTGTCTGTGTAGTGACTCGCCTCAGACTTGTCTACATCAATGTTTATTCTTTTCAAGCCACGTATTCCTGATGAGGTGGTTCGTCCTGAGAGGTACATAGCATTTGCGGAGTATTTTATTACGTTAAATCACGGCTAATGTGCAGCTGTTCACAGAGAACGAAAACCTATGTCATTTATCCGATACACTTGCCACTGTGTATACAGCAGCACATCGCAGTCGGCAGGTGCACGAATACGCATGGGCGGGAACGGCGTGCATCTTATCCGGCCGCATCTTATCTTGTCACAAAGCGTGCACCCAAAAAAACTACCCTGTTGTCGGAACCATTGATCGGTTGGTTGTTTCTCAGCGTAATGACGCAACGCCTTTTAGAGGAACGTTCCCCAAACTAGGCGGCATGGGGGGGGATCAAGAGTACAAAAAAATTTTAGTAAAAATCCTGCAATGCTTACCTTCCGCTTCCCTCTCTCTTTCGAATGCTGCGCATTTCATACCAACAGATGCTTCGCTTCCGTGCTGGTTCGATTTCTACGTTCCGGTAGCAATGTCGAAAGAATTTTCTTTCTCGTAATGCTCGCAGACAATGATTAACTTGTGCATGCACTTCTGGCCGATGGTTTAATCATTGTCATGCTAAAATGCAGCATGACTGACAGCACAATAAATAGGTATTTAATTATTCCGCAGTGACGATGACTCTCTAGAATATGCACAAAGAAATTTCCTACTACCTTGCCTCTCTCTTTTGCAATGGGGTTCCGAGCGCCTTGAGATAAAGTTGTGTAAATTCATCACACTTATCAACAGTCCCATAAAATTCATACCTGAAGGAACTATAGTGACTGCACTAATATGCAGTGGCTGGCACGTATATATTTGTCGTCGCGCAGCAGCAAAGCTCCAAGATTTGAGCACCAAGCACTAGCAAACTGACACTTTTTACCCATCGAGCACATAAGCTTCACGAAAAATATTTGTCCATACTCTTCTCTTATTGTCTATAGTCAACGTTTCCATGCGTCCATCAGTCAGTTACGCCGTAGAACTGCGGCCACACTTCTAATGCCTTCTAATGCCGTTCGACAGCATTCGCTCGCTTTGAAGTATACATTGATCCCACTGCGCGCAGCACGTTGGATTAAAAGTAGCAGCTACCTTTCTGAGGAATAAATGGATTCGAGAAGGTCACCGCGGATGGCGCACTTCTCCACAACTGCTCATAAATAAAATTAGAAGCCCTTCATCCTTGAAACAATGGCATATGACACTGGTTTCCGTTTTTATTCTTGCAACAGCCAGTCGTAAGCTCTTGCAATAAAACGACTATTCAGAGGACATAAAAAATGACGTTTACAGCTTGGGGCGGTATTCTGTAAGAGTCCAATTAGTGGACTGTCCATTTCGGCTGTTACTGATTGGCTGCTGCTTGACGTGCAGGTAGGTGCCAGCCAGTCGTCCTTCCTGCACGTGAAGCAGCAGCCAATCAGCGACAGTCGAAATGGACAGTCCAGTAATTGGACTCTTACAGAATACCGCCCTAGTACTGTTAGCTGCCATGTGGATATAGTAACGCTCAGATATTATGCTGATGGCTCATAATTACCCAATATTATATGCGAGCTAAAGCCGACTAAACAAAGAGAACATAGAGCACGCCTCATACGGGGTCTTGGTAAAAAAGTATACTTCCAGAGAACACCTTTAGCTTCTCGATACAAAACACGCATTTGCGTGGCAGCTAACTAATGCTTTGACGGTGAATGCGATACAGCGGCCCAGCGTCACCGAGCGCTGGCAGCTGAGCCGGCAGGTGGTCCGGCTTGTAGACCTGGTATAGCTTGCGGATAAGCCTGTGCGCCAAGTTGTTGCGCTTGTGGGACAGCGGGAACTCTGGCTCCCTGGAAGACGTAGCTCATCGGAACGCCGCGCCGCTCTTGGGCCTTGGCGAACGCCAGGAAGATCTGTTCCAGCGTATTCTCTCCAACCAGAGCGTGCTCTAGCGGAAACTGCGTGTCCAGTTGAACCATCTTGGTGAAGAGTTCGCTCCAGGGAATGCGCTCCACCAAGTGATAGGACAGCACGTTCTGGAAACACGCAAAAGAGACAGCGCACGTGCATATAGGCGAGTCAACCGAGCGAACCGTGATTTGGTGATATATAAATCTCACGGGCAGGCCATGTAATGCGTAGGATGGATAACCGGTGGGCCATTATGGTTACAGAATGGATACCAAGAGAAGGGAAGCGCAGTCGAGGTCGGCAGAAAACCAGATGGGATGATGAAGTTAGGAAATTTGCAGGCGCAAGTTGGAATACGCTATCGCAAGATAGGCGTAATTGGAGATCGCAGGGAGAGGCCTTCGTCCTGCAGTGGACATAAAATATAAGCTGATGATGATGATGATTATGATGAAATCTCACGGAATATTTTTGCACTAGCCTTGTGGATGTGGTAATCCCCCCCCCTCCCCGGAATTTTTTCGTGCTGGCATGCATCGTCGACCATAACAACCACCGCCGCCGGGAATCATTCTGGATTTTGTTTACAATGTCTTTTTCACGCCCGAAAATACACTTTTGCTCGCACATTGCCAACTCGGGCTGGATTTCGTGGCAACGCCCAACCACCTGGAGTCACATAACGCAAGGAGCCCCATCCGAACACAAACTTTCAAGGGCTTTTTGATAGCGAGCGGGCGCGTTGCGGCAACTCGCAGCGGCCGCGGAATATACGGAGCGCATGGATTTCAATTCCGAAACTTCATGGGTATAAAGTTCTCATAAACTTTTGACGCAAAACGTGCACTGATATTTCCAAAGACGTGCTTTAGATTTTCAATTCTGGAACTTATAGGTTTATAGTTCTTATAAACTTGGCCAACATGCGCGCATGGGAGCCCTCGCGTGTCCAAGCCGTTCCTGAAATGGAAGCACGCACTCGCAATCTTCCACACACACACGAAAATACTAAATATCACCCTGACTGTCAGCTGGCAGCTGATAATTTTCTCCGAACATTTTCAGGAAGAGCGCTCTATGTGATCGATCAGCTGGACCAGGGCAGGCAAAGTAAAATAAGAGAAAATGAAAGAAAGTTAACGGCCTATTATTGAGGCAGTTCTTTTTTGTGGGCGACAAGGTCTGGCTCTCCGTGGCCATAGGGACAGTGGTCCTATGGATATAAACAAAGACCCGCTGAAAATACTGGTATTTCCAGAGCGCTCATTCGCATCCGAGCTGATTGTGGAGATACATATCTCAAGAACCATTTGGAAAGTTGTCCCAGTAATGCCTCGTATTTAAGCCCTGATGTACAAAACCAAATTATAGAAATTTGTGGTGAAATTATCAAAGAAAGCCTAGATGCAAAAGTAAACGATGCAGGCTGCTTCTCCATAGCATTACTTGCTGACGAAATGACGGATATTGCTGGAATCGAACAGCTTACTGTTTGTGCAAGGTACCTAAACAAGGATGCCAACGACATCAAAGGAGTGTTTTTAGTAGCACCGGAATAGATGCCATCTCTCATTGCGACGGCAGGTTCTATGTAAATGTGTACAAACTGCTGCAGATTCCAGTCACCCTTCCAGTGACCACTGCCAGCACAGAGAGAATATTTTTTAACCTGAGATTACTAAAAAACTACTTGCGCTCTACAATGTCTGAAGAACGCATGGTTAGCCTGGCGCTTCTATACGCCCACATAGACGTCGGCATCAACGTGTCCGAAGTCATTGACCGCTTCGCTAAACTTCCCCGCCGAGTCCTTTAGATAGCGAAGCAGCAAAAATCAATGCAAGTAAAAAGCTCAGTTCCTTCAGGTACATAAACTCGTAATTATGAAAACGCATGACTGTTCATTAGCTTTTAAAACTGCATAAATGTTCGCCGTTTATTCTAACAGTTAGCATCATGATCAAAATTATGAGGACATCAATAACCAATTTTTACCGACCTTGCGCATTGAAAGTCCGGCCCACGTGGCGTTTCCCAACAAACACACTCGGATATTGGGTAGTTCAACTTGCCGCATCATCTGTGGCTTTCGTTTGGCCTCTTCTTTCCTTTATAGCTACCTGTCTTTACTTCTTTTTTGAACCGAAGGAATACCCTCCTTTAATTTTGGGTGCAGAATATTTGTTGCTGCTCTGCAGGCAGTTAAATTACATATTTTCGTACTGATTTCTTCATTACTCCTCTATTATTCTACCCATATGGTGCTGCCGCGACCATCGCATGGCCCAAGTACATATCACGATTTCTGCGATCGTAGTTTTGTTCTTGCCTGAATCGGCTGTCTTTCTATGCGTAAAGTTTACTATCTGTGACTACGCAACATGCTTATTTGTCTTGTTTGACGCATTATATACAGTGACGTTTGCTTAAATACGTAGATTTATTGGAGACTTATACGTGTATTTAAATATCTTGTTGCGAGGTTTTTGGTATATATACCAGCAGTGAACTTTGTTTCCAGCGGCACTTTTTTGACTTTTATCAAGTTTTATCTTCACATTTGTACATTCCATTCTATCTTCGCATTTCTAATGTATATTTTGCAGAACTCCTGCTTTTTATATGTACTCACTGTTGCGACTATAATATCAGTGTAATTACAATACACAACCGGCAACAGCTGCTCCTGCGCAATCTATTGCAACGAAGGACAGTGTCAATGAAGTTTTTTCCCTGGCCGTTGCACGTGTACAAAAATGTAAACAAGGTTCTTGAATGACAAAGATTCATCAAAATAATTGTCCTCAACTTGTTCTTTTCATGGCCTTTACGTTTTTAATATCAGCTACATGCACTGCTTTGCTGGTTTCGAACTGATATAGTTCTAAAGTTCGTGTGATATTTTCTTTACTTAATAAATAAACAAAAAATAACGCGAAGCATTGATATCGAGTATTTCTGCCACAATTTTTGGGACATACTAATATATTCTTTTATGAAAAAATACATATTTTACTTGACAGTGCGTATAGCGTTTAATAATCCGTGTGCAGCATCTAATATACAATGGCATTGGCAATTACAATGCAGTTATTATTCATGTATTTGATCCGTCGACAAATTCTACAACGAGGAGGCCGCGCTCCAAGGTGAGCCCGCCTCCCCCTGACAAAAAGTTGCTACGCCACTGGTAACACCCTCTGCGATTTCGAGCTCAGCAAGAGGGGCGCCCCATCTTTAGTGGCTCAATGGCTATGACATCTTGATTTTAGCACAAAGCCACGAGTTCCATACTCCTGGTCTCCAGCCTCATTCTGATGGGGGTGGAATAAAAGCCTCTAGTGCAGTTCTTTGAGTGCCCGTTAAAGAATCCTAGATGAACAATATTATGCCGCGACAGTGTCTCTCATAGCCCTTGTGTCTCTAATCGCCGGCGCTCAGTTAAACAAAACGGAAGCACCCCTGCCCCTCCCCCCCCCCCACCCCCCTTATAGGCCCGTGCACCTGCTTGACTAAACTTCACGTTGACGTACATTCCTCTCGAGAAAGGGAGTCGCTACCTGCCAGCGCTTCGTATTCGTATAACATACACAAGAAGACAAAGTCAAAGTCTATGCCAAAATGTTCCTATACTACAAAGATGAGATCCGTTATGCATTACAGTCCCCAGTGAAGAAAAACGAAACCAGCAGCGCTCATAGAGCATCGAAACCTCGTGCACAGAACATGAACGCGGATTTATACGACTATCCTCTAAGCGACGCTCTAGAGAGAGCAGCATGTATAATATACACATGTGGGCTAACGCTCTGAGCAGTTGTAGCTTTCCGCTATGCACAGTGCTCCCAAGAGCTGCTGAAATTGGTCATAAAGGCAGGGAAGAAGCGCGGCGAGAACGACAGAACCGCGATAACCGTTTACACGTATAGCAACAGCAAGATGATTTTTTTGTTCCATTCTTGAGCGATGACTGTTGTTGGATTTTCCCCAACTTGAACCGATGTTCTCGGTGATCACCGTCGATGTCATCAAGCACTTGAAAAAGACCAGTCCTATATATGCATACACTTCGACAGCACGCATCTACAATGACGCTGCAATGTTTGCAAATATTAATTAGGCGGCCATCGCCTGTTTAGTACGAAATACGTAATACACGAGCCGAACAAAGGCAACGCAGCTATATATAGCTGTGAATGCATTGCGGGTTTACAAGAGACTGCTGATTTCTTAATTTTGCCATTCTTTCTTAAGCTGAACACCAAACAGCCTTGTACCTCATGTGCATCCGTGAGCCGTACGGTGGGAAACAGCTGTTGTACGGCACTTGCGAGCCTGGGTGCATCAGCCTTCGCCGTGTGCTTGAGCATGAACTCCATGTGGTAGCCTCGGCCGAACTTCTCGCGCAAGTGCTGTAGTGTGCCTAGGCACATCATCTGTCCATCGACCATGATGGTGAGCCGGTCACAGGAGAACTCGCATTCATCCATACTGCATTGCGGAACGAATACCAGTGTAAGTGGCTAGCCCGGCCTTCCGTGACAAAAATCTCGTACAGATCAGGAAGCCAAAGCACCCGTAGATGGAAACTATTCTCGTGCTTCCTAAACCAACCAGTAAATAATACTGCTGTTCAAGGGTTGTGCAACGGTATATCGTAATTATTTCTTTCGATTTTATTCGTACTTATCTTTCAAGGTTCACGGCCAACCGATCCCAGTGATTATCTAGGCGGAACATGTTTGAACTACTACGAAACATGAAGAGCAAAAGACACCATTCCTGATCTGGTCATGTTATACGGTAAAATTGCGCTTTCGGATGAAGCAATAAGTAACTGCCCACTCACGTTTCTCAATATGAGCACATACTTACACCCTGTTGGGTATGCCAATACTACAACGTATGATTAACCTCTGTTTAATATATTTAAACAACCTGCTATACACTTTTCAAGGAGGCCGCTACTGGAATGAAATAATTGCTGACATATGCCAAATGCAGGACGTCAAAAGTTTTATTTGCGACCATCGTATCGCCCTTGATTAATTACAATATCTTGACGGGGCTCGGTTTTCGTCAAAAGAGTCAACGGAAGGCATTCACGCGGATAAAAAAAAATTATATACAAAATTATTTGTTTAGGTATCTCGATATCAGTACGTAAATATAAACAGGTTCGACAACTTATAAATGTATCGTGCGCACACGGTCGCGATAACGAACATGAATGAGTAAGGAAAGCCAATTTTTCGATTGTTTTTCGTGAGTCAAACAACAGGAGACAGCTCACTGGCGTGCAAGCGCAAACAAACAAGAAAGATACACATGTCTTTACATCCCACAATCGCGTGTTTCCCAAATTGTTCAACGATGCAAGCCCTATCCAACGCCCTTAGAAATAAGGGCATTCATACGTGAAGCCCAGATAAGCGTGTCCATTCGGCTTCATGGGCTGAAATTCGCTGGCTGCGCATGTGCGAATGATACCGGGCTGATTAAACTATAGCTTTCAGTCTTCCTGGATCATTTGGCTAAAGCAGAGTGGTTGACTCAGTCCGATAGGCTTCTAAATGTATTTGCAAATGAACTCGGGAGCAGTGAAGTTATTTACAGCCAGTAATGACGAACCGGATATTTTCTTTCTTATGCCGCTTTCTCACATCGACGCAAGCTGCCACTCAAGTCTCGGTCTGCAAGGAACAAGTTCATATACGTGTTCTAGAGTCGGGCTGCATTCCTCAGCCCTTACTTCTGACTACCCATTAGGCTGCGGTTCACATATACAGTGTGTCCCAGCTATCATAAGTAAATCTGTTTAAAAAATGTGCTACAATACATGGTTATGGAATCAAAGGTGTTCGCTCATGCGTTCTCTTCAGTCACCAACAAGGCCTGCGTAATTAGACAAACTTAATTAAAAAGGTTTCGTAATTTTAATTAGGTGCGTGACTTTCGATAGGAAAGTTGCTATTGCTTCTCAAGACATTTATGTGTAGCCGCCGCCGTTGCCCAGTGCTTATATGACGTTGCTCTGCTGAGCTCAAGGACGCGGGTTCGAGTCCTGCCGGAGCGGCCGCATTTCGGTGGGGCTGAACTGCAAGAACGGTTGTGTAAGCTGATTTATGTGCACGCTAAATAACCTGCGGTGATCAAAATTATGAGTTCCCCACTACAGCGTGCCGCATAATAATATCGTGGTTCTGGCACATAAAACTCCAGAATTTCATTTTTCTTTAATCTAGTACGTCCTGCGCAGTTATCTCTCCTGCGTTTTAGACGCACCGCGTGAAATACTAATGGTGTGGTCCAATACTCGCCTTAGATGGCCAAATAGACAGCTAAGCGGACGGCGGCCATCTTAAGACTCGTTCCAATTCTCAAGAAGATGTCAAAGTAGACAGCATCGCGAAGACAGCACCGAAGTCAAGAACGATGCAGGCTACTTTCCTGTCTTAACAAGATGGCGACTGAGCAGGACGCTTAGAAACTCGACGGGAAGGTTGTCTGCGCACACAAAAACGTAGACACGCTTTTCTATACCCTTAATGTAAGTCACATCATGTTTTTCATAGGTTCGCAGGCGAAAATACTTAAAATACAGAACTAATGTGCGATTTTCTCAACTTTGTTTTTGTCGCCGCGAGGTGGCGTCACGTCACAGAAGAGTCTTCCAGACGGCTCGAAACGCGTCCCATTATTTGTCCTCGAAGCTGTCTTGGCTGTCTTCGTAGACGTCAAAGTAGACTGTCTACGATGATGGAAAGAATTGGAACGCAGCCTAAATGTGCCGCTCCAGTACACGAACCTTGCACAGCTTCACTTGCCAGAACTGACTCAACAACGCTCATATCCCGACTCTGCAACCGCCTGTAAAGGCTCATTCACACTAGGCCGACAGGACACCAATTTTGGTCTGCCCACTGTTGGCGACGGCGTTTTCCTTACTTTAAGCCGTTGGCCACAGCGTTTTCCGCCCTGTAAACTGCTGTCGCCAACAGTCGACAGACCAAAATCGGTTTTGTGTCGGCCTATAGTGTGAATGAGCCTTAATTAGTGGCGAGCTGTCGGTGTTGGTACTTGTTGACTTTCAATGATAGTGAGCTGCGTGTTTAGCATGGCGATCTATACAAAGACCAGGCGGCTGCCAAATCAGGCAATGAAGGGGCGGAATGAGTTCCTAGAAATCATTTTTTAGGGCCACTGATCGTGCCGCTTGGGCGAGTATTCACGCGACATTTCCCGTATTTCGCGCACATTGAGTACAGCGTGGAAAACAAAAATAGCGCAGGATAGTGCATTCTAAAACGACTGAATTGGGTGTATATATCAGCGTGCAATAAGAGCTTTCTCATCGGATGTCACTCCCTGGATGAAAAAAAATATTACAACTCGTTAATTATTGTTTTCCAATTAGGCAGGTAAAGAGTACACAATTAAAATGATCCTAATGGGCGAAAAGGATCAACGCCGTAGGTCCCATAATCGTATGTTGTAAGTTTTATTTTACTTATTTTTTTCTTTCTTTAACAGCTTGGGTAAGGTTAGCTGGACATGCGCTCTGTAAATGAATCTAACGGCAAGAGCAGTAAGAAAGCAACGCAATAGCTTTCTAGACATGAATATTTACTGTTAAACTCTGCGGTGGCAAAAAAAAAAAAAACATTTTCGCCATCAATAATACGCAGTGTCCTGTGGTCTCGTTTAAATTCAACCGCATATTTGACTTACTTGTGCGAGGTGAGCATGAATGTGCTCTTGGAGCGCTTCTTAATGAGAGCGATCGCACGAAAGATTCTGTTCCGCGACACAATGTCGACACCAGCGTATGGCTCGTCCAGGAAAATCAACGGCTGCAGGCCGAGTAGAGCTGTACCTATGGACAGCTTGCGCCGGTTACCGCCGCTGCAAGAAATTAAACGCGATCGTCGTCGGAAGAAATAAAAGTATATATAATCCATTTAGACTGCGATTCTATACGTGCTCCCTATATACACTGCACTTTTTCATTAATTTTTGCATCGTGCGCGCTTGAACTTTGAGACGATGGGAAGGCAGGTATCGGGATTCAGCAGTCGTTTCTCCGCAATTGATAGTCGCGAAAGTTTCTTGCTGAAAGAATAGGTAAAATGAACGTTACATGTTACTTGAATAGAAAGCATGGTGAGGATGACAACGCAACGTACTACAACTCAAAAGACAATTAAATCTTCTGTACGAGAAAGCACTGCCACAACGCGAGATATTACTAGCAATAAAATTGTGCTGTGTACCGGCACGTCCTTTCGTTCAAGCGTTTTAACGTAATTTCTAAGCCACAATGGCTATAATTCTGCAGGCAAAATTACACTCTTTCATCGCTGGCTAACGCTTTTTACTATGCCCGACATAATATGCCGTCCTTTCAAAGATGATGAGAATATTTTCAATGAACCGTGGCCTACTTGAAGCACAGCATCCGTATTTCGCTGACGCCACGTTCTAGTTTATAGGGTGATCACTTTTAACTTCCACAAAATTCTTAAAAATTACTTTTGACAAATAGCATAATTCTATTCCTTGAGTTGCAATATTCAAAGAGGCAGACATTGCTTGTATGAGAAATCGAAACACACAAGCAACTAATTGACAAAATTATGTAATTAACATCTTAATTAATTACTTTACGGCGTATATTTCAGTTTAAGAACTGTAGCCAGAATTATGCTATCTGCCACAGGTAATCTTTCTTTTTTTTTAATTCTGCAAAACCTAAATATGGTCACCCAGTACGTATATTGCGTATAATCGTTATACTGAATACTACGAAAGTGAGTTTAATTTCAGACACTCGCACTGCGCCATTCTGTATCCCGGTAGAAGAGCATTAAAGTATCCAATGAGTTGCGACAAACAGCGTGTTTTTATTAAATCTCAAAGCATAGGCTACTTGGTTTTTATATAAACGCGTAAATTACGAACTTCGGATTCACGCTGACTTTGAATGTGCGTTGTTTACCCGCACGACACGCTGTACCAAAGTTTAGCTACCAACAAACGCGCACTTCAGAGAGCAAGCGTCAAACTTTTGAGAAATAGAATGTCGACATTAGCCTGCATTTTTCTAAAATTATTTAAAATAAAATTATTTGGAACAGCAGTAGTCGTGTAGCTTAAGATTTACCGCTGCAGCATACTCGTAGAGCCAGTTTTCTTTTACTTTATTTTTATTTTATTTTATTTGTTTTTTTATGCCTAGTGGATCACGTGAGGCAATAGACACCAAGGGCTTATCTTATTTGGCCGTTGTCTAGCTCATCATTCTCTCCCCGACCAGGATATGTATTCAAAATCGCGTGGTGCATACCTGTACACACCGCTCTCCTTGTACGCGTGTTCTGCCAGGTCAACAACGTTGATAATGCTATCAACCATGGGCTTGAGGGAGCTGTCACTAAATCCCCGCAGTCGTCCGATCAGGTACAGGTACTCGTAAGCGTTGAGCTTGTCCAGTAGCCCTCCCGACTGGAAACAGTAGCTGATCTGAGACTGCCACTGCACAAAGATGAAATTAAGCGGTGATCTGGCGAAAATATTCAGCCTGTGCGAGGGCGTACTTTTGTTTCTAGAGCAAAAAAATTAATTAAAAAATAAAGCAAGAAGATAAGGACCTGCATGAGAGACGGTTCGATGTAACAGAAGCAAATGAAAAAGAAAGAAACGCTGCGTCTTTCTGCCGGCCCTTCTGCCAGTTTGCTCCAGCGATGATATTGCCACTGCCAGAATTAAAGCCGCGAAAACGACCGTATCCCTCGGACGGCCTGCAACCTGACATACCAGTATTTCACATTCATTACACGCAAGGGCTGTTCAATACGTCCATATTCTGCCATTGCATTGACTACTCATGTTCGAAATACTGTATACGGGTTTTCGAAGGCTTCCAGCTACCCATAGTCTCTGTGGCACCAGGAATTCCCCTCCCTCTCTCTCTCTCTCTCTCTCTCCCCCCCCATAGGAAAAAAAGCAATAGGAAATAAATAAATAAATAAATAAGTAAATAAAGAAGAAAAGAAAGAAAGAAGGAAAGAAAGAAGCAAAGAAAGACATTTCAAAAATAATATTGCCACCTCGAGTCCAGAACGTCCAAGATATCTTGGGTGATGACAATAGAGGTGCACTGTCCGAGTGGAGCACCATCTCTCTTCATAACTGCTACTTTGTGTAGCGAGAGCTACATTGGCCGTATTCTCGCCGTTTCGCTGTGGCAGGTGGCCGCACCGCGAGCTGAGCCGTTGCCTAGCAACCTACGCAGCTTGCTGCGCCGTTCGCCGCGCCATCTGGCGTCGTCTGCTGGAGTTACCACGACCCGGCGACGCGCCGCCGCCACCGCAGTTGTGTTAAAGTGCCTAGAATATAGATAACCACCATAATAGAGACTAGGATTCAGAGTCATTCTCCGGCGCCGCCATTTTCTCGCGATGGTGGCGCCACGGTGCGAGCATTGGCTGTGGACTGCGGGCACCGCGAATTGCTGCACTGGCGGAAGCAGGAGTGGTGGCAATGAATTGTTGACGCTTAAAATTGCTAAATGCATGCTCATTTCACTTCTGCATTATGTACGCATGACGAATGCAGTAGAACACGCGTCTGATCAAGGGCACGCTTGACTTTTCTAAAGTTTCGTGGTATCATCGTCTCAATGAGGGCGACGCATTTTTGTTTGCGGAAAACGTATGCATTTGTTTCCGCGCGTCGTAAAGTGAAATATTCTGTTAGATTAAGTGTTCTGGCACGTGTCAGCCATGGTGCAAAATAATTAGTGCCAATACGCATGCTACAGCTGCATGTAACGTCACTGTGCGCTGTCACAGAACCTTTGCAGTGACATGACACTGTGTTGCGGCGAAGCTTTAGTTGTTGACAAAAGTCCAACTCCCAAGGTATAAAACTATAGATTTCATTCGTACCTCGACGAACTTATCTAAACAGGGTAGCGATTTTGGAAATGTGTTTCACAGCTCGTGTAAAGTTAGTGAGTCAAGGATGCGATGAAAGTAACAATATTGCCGCCAAGCACTGTTTGTTTTCTTTTGAACCGCCTCTCAAAGTTTCTCTAATAGCCTCGTTGGCTACGCAATACCTGACCAAAGCGCGCTTGCACGAACACTAAAAAATTAAAAAAAATTTTTGCTTAGCTTGAACTGGAGGCGCAATGTTAAAGAGACAACGGAGCTGATGGGCACATAGCTAGCCTGGATAAGCACTACCAAGTCATCCCCAGCATTTTCCGGAATTTATTGATTATATTGATCGATTACCTATCGATTGGTTATAGCAAGGTATTGGCCACGTATTTGGGCTAGGCAAGCACTACCACACAATCGAATGATCACTATTCGTAAACGCGAAGATTTTATTGCGATAGCAATTATATGGACACTCAAAAGCAGATTTCTGCCGTCGGCGTCGCCGTCGCCGTCGCCGTGAGGTTCCGTATGACGTCATTTGGAGAAGAAATCGTCGCCGCGCGCCGAACGCTGTATATGGCGAGTGAAAGGGCGTGAGGGGCGCGTCTTTCACGGGGAGTGAACGCACGGCGGAGAACAAACGCGCGTTCTGCGCCGTGCTCGCTTAAGGGCTGCAGAAGTAGGCGTCTCTGTTCTCCTTCACAATCACCATGTATGTAGAGCAAACGCGCTTTCTTCCGACGAGCGAGAGGCCGTGGGGGAGGGGGAGGGAAGGGAGGCGACGTTTAGTTGCGGCACGCAGTGCTTATTTATATCAGAGGCTCCGGCAACAGTCACCAACGCCGCACGCATTTTGAGCGAACGCGGGCAAAACGCCGATGGCGTCGACAACAGTTCTGCGTGTTGCCGATGCTGCTGCATGTCCAAGTTTATACAGCTGATAAAGCTAATATCATTACTCCGTATAGCTCTCTACAAGTTTGCTATCGCAATTGATGCTTCGCCTTTCAGGTGAAACTGCGACAACTTTTTAAAATAGTTTTCGAATATTTGTAAACATCAACTATGGCGCACTGCAACGTAAGAGTGGAGCAAAACTACAATAATTTTATCCCCGCAAGTACAGTATATAGTGTATACTAGTACATAGACCTAAAACATGAAAAAATACGTAGTGGAGCGCCACACTTTACCGCCTATGCAGCGATCATTCGCACTCTCCAAAGAGTCTCGTCAATGCTGACAAAGTGTTTCGGTGTTCCTAATGCTCCCTTAGTGGTTTTCATTAAGAACGCTTCATAACGTATAATGTGTAGTGACAGAAACGTGCCAGCGTTATTAATACCGGGATGTGAACATCGTTTTAGGACGCCTTCACACTTGCGAGTCGCAGAGGTCGTCCGACCGTCAGTCGCCTCTGACCAGGCTGCGGTTTGACAACGCCGACGTTCACACTTGCAAGGGCCACCTCAGCGACCTGCGGGTCGCGTTCTCGTTCAAAACGAGAACTCTCGGGAAGGACGGCGTTCGCGCGCTTGCGGGCGTTTCGTCTGCTGTGAGCGCGTCTCCCGCATTCGAGCTCGATGAGCGCTAGTCCCTCGCGGTTCGCGATGTACCACGACGACCTGAGCGAAGAGGACTATGTCGCGGCAGGTTTGATGTCATATCAGCGCACATGAAGCGCGTACGCTGAGAAGACGGCGGCAGTGGTGGGTCCGGCCGTGCCTCCGTTCGCGGGAAGTCGCCGGCAATGACAACCGGAATCACAAAATCTCGTGTGCTACTTCCGCGGCAACGCTGATTGGTTTAGCGGTTTGCGACTCGCAGTCGCAAGGCTGGAAAATCGAGCAGCGTGCGACTGGCCTGCGAAAGTCACTTTTCGACGAATGCGACTATTTGCGACTGTCGCTTTGCGATCAGAACGGCAACACGACTTTTGCGACTCACAAGTGTGAATGGGCCCTTACATAAACTGAAAACGGCTGTTCATCATTCGAAACTATTCGAAAAATCGATATTCGATTCGCTTCTGGCAATACTCGATTTGTGTTCAATTCGGTCTCTAAAACTAATTGCCCACACCTAATGTTGTGAAAAGTAATCCTCCCACTGCTATCCCCCCTCCCCCTCCTAATTTCAATGCATATCATAGCCTAGTCGTAGCTTCGCGACGTCTACTGCCGTCAATCCAGTGTTATACGGAACTTGAACGGCGTTCCTGGAACTAGTTCCCTTTCGGAGGAACGGAGGAACGCCTCCGTTCCCTTAATGGCCGGTGGAATGGTTACGCTAACTCGTTAGCTTTACGAAGGAACGGCAGAGGTAACGGCCTTCCTTCTGTAAACTTTCCACGGCAGGCCAGGTGACCATTAACATAACGACAGAGCTGGCTGCTGTGACCAAATCAGCCAGCGCAGCTGTTGCCACCTTGTCCGCGCCGGAAGATTTATTCTCGTTCGCGCACCAAACCCTTCCAGCCGAGGAACAGGATGAGCTGTCGCGGTACCTGCTGGTTCCAGTTGACTACACGCTGCCTCAAAAGAAGAACTTCGAGGGACTGAACCAACTGTTCTTCGAGTACAACACACTTCAGTATCCTCAAGCGCTTCGGTGGAACGGCTCTTCAACACTGCCAACGAAGTGCTGACGAAAAAACGCTTAGCCTTGCACTCGGCCGCACAACGCTTGAAACAGCGAAGCTGGGCGATCGTAGCCCAGCATTTTCCAGAAGTGCGCGCGAAGTTTTTATCTTATTACTCATCATGATAATGATTTCTTTTCAAAACCTCTTCACTTCGCAGAGCACAAGCGTACGAACGCGCCAGCTGTGAACGAAGACGACGACGCACGAACCTCAATCATATGGTTCGCATAAGTGCATGCTCTGCAGGCGTGGCTGTAAAGCCTAGGGAGCCTACATGCAAGCGCTGTTGTGTAGGCTCCCTAGTATAGCCTAGTGGTTAAGACGCTCGCATTAGGACCGGGGGTACGCGGGTTCGAAGGGCCACGGCAAGAAAGTTGCGAATATGTATTCTGGAGATTTTTTTCCCATTCAAACTGTAATATTTAATCAGAATTCAGTACGCCTGTGCATCGTTCCTTTCCATGCGGTTTTTTGTGCAAGACATTTAATTGTGTAGGTGCATGTGAATAACTTTCTATTTGCACATCTGAAGCGTAGTATCCGGACTGCGCATTTGAAAACCAAAGTGGAAAGAGCCTTGCGTGTTGCACTTGTAATAGACGAGCACCGAAGTTGCAGTTAGACATGTCTGGAGTATGTCCGGTTCTCCCCGAAAAAATTCCTCTAGGAGCGATTCTTTTCTTTTTTTTATCTCCAGATAATCTGCTGCTGGCAATTTTCAAATTCGTATAATACACGTAGTTCGTTGTGAGTTTTAAATCGCTCACTTTATTGCGCCCCGGGATAATCCGACAGCACATTAAAGGAACTTGTAACGGAAACTAGTTTCAAGACTGAGAAGGAACGAGCTTTCGTTCCTGTTTTAGGGGAACGCGCCTACAACACTGCGTCGATCTTTAATAGGCGTTCACTTTAATCATATTAGACGTCCCCGCCTTGCTCACCCTGCGTTTGTTTCCACTCAGCGATGCCGTAGCCGTGTAGGCCTCGCCGTACGTGACGTTTTCCAGCGCTGCAAGCATTTGGAACGTGGTGGTCTTTCCCGCGCCGTTCACGCCCAGCAAACCGAAGCACTCGGAGGGCACGAGTGCCACGTACATGCCCCGAACGACGTGCAGCGCGTCGAAGCGCTTGTGCAGGTTCCAGGCGACGAGCGAGTGGGCGGTGAAGTCCCGCTTCTCGCAAAGAGATGCGACCAGCTTCTTGTGCTCTTCGACGTCTTCGTCCGCTTTGACTTCCTTGCCTGAGAAGATGTCTCCCGCTGGCAAGTAGCCCGACGTCACGTAGCTCATGATCAGAAAGAACAGGAGGGCGAGCAACAAGAGATACGTGATTTCGTAGCCGATGCCGTCGTCCGTGAAAGAGAACAGAGAGCTCGTGTTGCAAGCCCGCAGCAGGTTGTCAGCTACTTCTGAAAAAAAACCGTACAAGCATGAATCTTTAGTTCATATAAAGCTTTTATCGAATTCCGGCCCTATGAAGCTAAAAAAAAATTCTTTTAATAAAAAATAAACTTGATTGAGCTTTAGTTGCGTACTAAGTGCAATAAATGCGGCATTGAAATACCTGGTGCTTTGTACAGTAGGGGTAAAAATAACAAATAAATAAAATGGAAGCCGCTGTGTCAAACAGAAACACCGTAATTCGCCTTGTGATGTCACTTCGACGAAAGTTCTTGTTAGCCCAGCGAGCTTGGTGTGACGTGCAGTAAGATCTGCAAATAAGTAGGGTTCAGTAATTTACTGCAGAAACTTTCTTTGAACGGGGACAACAGTGATTTAGGCAAAAAAAATGCTATTTTTTTCTGTTTACGCCTGAACAGGCTGTTATTGATTTACAATGAATATGTCCTTATAGGATAAAGTGAAGGTTCTGTCAGCAATACTATGAGGGAAACAAGGTCGATTCATTCCTATCCTCAATTATCATTTCTGTGAAACTTCACCACCTACCTAAGGGTAGGAGACATCTCCAATACGCAAGCCAATAAGTCTGCGAAAAAGGTGCAGCTGCTCACCAGGCCAGTAATGGTACTCAGTGCATAGATACATGTATATTAGTAAAGTGGACACTTGGATGTGTAGCCTATTGTCGGTTGTCTTGTTGCTTCAGATATGTTCAAATTAGCATGGTTATGTATACTTGTACACTCGTGAGCAAAAGTATACGGACCACATGGTCACCGAAAAAACTCAGTTTCCTCCTCATTGAAGTGCATAAACTGAAACCGACTAGTATACTGGAAATTTCGCACTGCCAAGTTTGAACTCCAGTCTTTAACTTCATGTAACATCCACAGGCAAAGGAGAAAATCAACTTTATCGCGTAATTCCTGGTCTGTATACTTTTGCTCACGGGTGTATGTATGATCTGTTTCAGCCGCATCTTCCAGCATTGAACCCTTTCATACTCCTTGAAAAATGCAGTCAAAAAGGCAGTGAAAGTTACTCCAAGGCCGTGGACCATACAAAAATACGGAAGAAGCTTGTGTTGTACTGAAGACACAGGAAAAGTAGGAAACGCAAAATTTACCGCTAAAATTGCCAGAATTTGACAGTTTCTTCTACTAAATTTTTGCGGTGTGCAGTTTAACGAACACCCAAATAAACAGAAATTGAATATTTCAGTTGTGCTACTTAATTAAGTTTTAATTGAAGGTCGCTTGTGAGTTTTAATTTAAATTCAGTGGCCGATTGTTTCCTGAATATCAAAGGAAATAATAAATTCTCACTCCAACTTTAATTCATTTTATTGAGGCCCATCAGAAATAATGGCGTAATATAGTGACCGTGCCGCCAGCAAATCACTCCTATTTTGTTCCCTCTTAGAACATGTAGGGGAAAATCTAACGGCAGCCTGAAATGTTGTGATTGAAACAACTCGAGCTTACTAACGCCTACAGTTTAGCATGGAACAGAACTATGACATCTCACTGCGCTGGCGGCTGCTGGTCTAATGGTAGAGTACTATAGGTATTATGTGTTATTCATGAGTCCTGAGACCTAAATGCAAGAAAGAGATAGATTATTATCTTTATTAACGAGTCCGAAAATTGGGCGAGGGCCGATAGTCCAGGGCTCCTAGGACGATTCCCGCGATATCTCGTGCCCCCTGGATCAAAGCTCGGCGGATCTCCGAAGGCTCGTCGCAGAGGGTGCCGTCCCAAAGCTAAACGCAAGGGTCTTCTCTCAAGAGGAGCTTTACGATAAAAGATGGCATTCGTCTGTGCGTAGCGCACTGCTCGAGCACAGTATACAGGAAGACCACGCACATTCATCGTCAGCGAAGAGCGCAGCTAAGGATAGGAACCAGGGTGTAAGAATTATAATTCGGGTGTTCACACTCGCCGCCCACCGCGGCGGAGAACGCGCTAAGATAGTGTTCGCAGTAGCCATGGCCGATCGGCCCCTGAGCAGCAGCGCCTCCACGCAGCTTCGGCCGGCGCATGTGCAATAGGCACGGTATAGCTGTAGCACATTCGCCGGCCGCAATTGCGTTGGGGATGCTGCGGCTCAGGGGCCGATGGAGCCGAGCCATAACCTAGGCAAACTAGGCCATTGCATTCAGGCGTCTCAACGAACGCTATAGCCGAACAATATCTGGTTGCGCCGTTGAGTGGAGTGTCAACACCTTCGTATTTCTCACACCAGTGGTAGGCACTTAAGCAGAAATTCGTTAGACCGGCCGCTAACTTGCGAGCCAAAGTGTTTACCTTTTCCTGTCTTCGCGACGAACTGTCCCAATGGGAACTGGTGGCTCTCCTTGACCCCGCCACCAGTGATGTTACCTATACCCGCTAGAACCAGTTTGCCCAGCCTGCAGTCTTCATCGGCCCACGTTGCCTGTGAGATCTTGGTAAGGCCAGAAATCAGCACGCATGGTGGGAACAGGTTTTCTATCCACTGACCCAGTCCAATAAATATGTCCAGTAAGGCACTGAGAAGCGGTACCAGAAGACCTGCGCATAGAGGTACAGTGCTGAACATCTTGAAACACTTATCTTGTGGAAATAATAGACGCAGACTGAAAAGACGCACGATTTTACCTGTGATGAGGTGGATTGTCAAAGTGGAAAGAAAAGGGGTTTGGGTGTAGATGTAAAAGGGCGTTACGACGGTAGCGGGTACAAGTTGCTGCATATAATGCACCAGTCTAATTAGATAAAATGGGAGACGTAATGGCTTCAGATGCGATTTTGTCAGCAACCTGACTCTCCCAGGACCAGGTAGCAAGATAGACAGGAGCTACGGCTCTCCTATCTTGTAATGCATTTTACGTGGCCAACTAATGTTCCAATGATAACAGCGGGCTAGTATTTCCACCTTTGTTCTTCGTGGCCCCCTTTCGAAGGTACTTTACTAGTTTTCTTCTTTCCACAAGCCGTTGGCGCGAGTTGGCGCCAAATGCGCGCGAATTGCATCGGGCATGTCAAGAAACGAAAGTGACGAGAGCCCTTTCAGCTATCAAAAAATAAATGGCCGAATGGTCCGCTTTCGCTGTTGTGCAGCTCGAAGCGTTATGTCATTGCGGCTTGTTTTTCGATTGCGACTGCAACCAGTAAAGATACGATCGGCCGATTTCCAAGAGTGAAAAAGTCTTGTGTTTCCGAAGTTACCCATGGCAGTTATACTAGCCGAGATAAAAGCGGTAACAGTGGTAACAGCGCACTGTTTCGAGCGGTGCAGCAGTGGCGTATTGGCTTGTGATGGGTGCTAGTCTCCTACTACATTCAAGACCTTCATTTGAAGGAAATTGCAGGTGCTTCCAGCAGAGTTTTGGCATAACGCAAAAGTTTGCTGATGTTCATGAGGCACTGCGGTGTGAGCGCACTAACTTTGAGGCACTGCAGCCACGATTCACCGAAATAAGTGGTGTAGTATGTGTGGTAAGCGCGCCGGAAAGCTTCACGTATAGCTGAAGATGTTAGTCTGGCCGCAGGACTAATATAATGTATACCAAGCCGGCTGAAGCATGCCATCACAGAGGCCGAAACATGCCACAAATTAAAGTGCACGAACGCAGAAAAGACACAAAAGCACGCAAAGTAAACAAGGCTACACAGCAAATATTTTCTCAGGGATATCTTGCCTGCTCACAAATGAGAGGCAGTTTACAACTTTTCATTTTAGTTTGATATTAATAAATGTAACTTCATGAGAGCATACCAAAGGACAAAATAAAATCAGACTATTCAACAGGCGCTACCATGACACTGGTGCTTACAGTTGTAAATTTTCATGAATTTGAAGACAACAAAATAGGCCGAGACATTTGGCAGGCAATAAGCGCGTCGTTGAAAGCAAGCGCGCACACACAGCGCCACGCGGGCAACAGCGGGAAAACGCGCATAGTTCTAGAGCAAGCGAATTAGTCAACGAAAAGCCCACTTTGCCTCGCTACACGCCACGCCGCACCTGTGCCGCTACAGGCAACGCAGATCTGGCTTCTAGTAACAAGTTTAAGCGCCATTTTTGTGCCACAAAGCAGCTGACATGCCGGGACACAAGTTGGGACTCCTTATCAGGCGAGTCGGCGCTTCTGTTTATCTTGTTCAGTGGCCAGGACCAATCTCGACATACTTTCAAAGCTGAATGATTTATACTCGATATGTGCGGATCTTTTGTACTTTTACTAACTTCCTTCATGCATTCCTTTTGTTTGACAAGCTCAGCGCAGTGTAAAAGCACGCAGTAACGTTCACGTGATAGACATGGCATATTATAACAGTGTTATAGTTAGGCTTCTTTCTTTTATTTTCTTCAGGCCTGTGAGCACCGGCTAGCTATGGTATATAGCCGATAAGTTAAATCCAAGAAGACGGCCTTAGGCGCTGGGAAAACTCGAACCACACTTGCGTGGAAAAAGTTGAGAGAATCAAAAAAAAATCAAATTCTGGAGGTCTCACGTGCCAGGCCCCAATCTGATCATGAGGCACGCCGTAGATAGGGGTTACGGATTGATTTTGACCTCCCAGGTTTTTTTTTTTTTTTACGTGCACCTAAGTCTAAGTAGACAAGCGCTTTTGCATTTCGCCCCATCGAAATGCAAGTTTTAGACGATCTAAGGGACGCCTTACAGTGAAGCTGTATATTACTATGATCCCGGGATTTCTTCACTTCTATCGTCAAAAAAAGAACTCAACCGATCACAGCGGAAGGCGGAAATCGCGTGCGCCGCTGGGTTCTTGCAGCACCACCAGATGGCATTTCTCAGCGCATCCCTGGCAGCAGTGGCGCCGGCCTTGCGTAAGAAAAAAAAAGAACCAGAAAGCTCGCCTTCGCACATAGCGTTCGCTACAAGCGTTTCCCGGTAAAGATTACGCTTGCATAAGCTGCAGTTGCCGGGAAGCGGCAATTGTAGCATACGAAGCAGGGAGCCACGTCACTACACTTTCATACGTAAAAGAAGAACCCGCCTAGAAACTGATTTCATTTGTGCTGTGATAACGCTACGAAAAGGCTACGCATAGTTAGGACTCTCGAAGAGAAGCGTGAACACGATAAGCAGCGACGGGAACAGCAACGTGAATATGCACAATGGTGTCATTGCTCAGGATTTAGGCCGGACGCAGCGGTTCCTGCCCAAAGCAAGCCAGGACAGTTTGGACGTCTGAAGGGCAACACGAATACGGTAAGCGACGAAAGGAACAGCAACGTCAATATGCACAACGGTGAGGTGCTCCGGCTAAGCAGAACCCAGTTCAAGGCTACATAACATTGGTCTTTCGGATCAGGTGACACCACAGCTTCGCTGGCCAACGATTTTCGCAGCGTGGATTGGGGCTCATTTTTTTTTTTAAGGAGTGTTTTCCTCCGATTCTATTTTCTTGTCATCCGCCTCGGCGAGTGACTTATCCCGCGACTTCGTACGAGCCAGTGACGAACGACATAAGGAATGAACAGTGGAAACGATTGTTATAAAATACAGCCAGTCTTTCTTTTATATTGTCTTCTCCGCTCCACTTTTGGGAAATCTCTCTCCTTGCGCTTCATTCCCGAATTCGCGTCCTTCGTTTACAAAGCAGGAGTTCACGACTGATTATTTATTTGTTAGTAACGCTGTGAATAACGTCCGATATCTTATGCCTGAGCACTTTGCGATTATTTGCTTTTGACTTACCGCCGATGTAGACCCACTGCACTGCGCTGGACATGGCACCTCCGCTCGTCTCCGCCCTTTCTGCAATCACGTATGCCATCCCGATGATCGCTGGTGCAGCTGACAGGAACATGAGCGCGAAGTTTCCTGAAAGTTAACCACATTCGTCGTGATTACAACTCCGACAGGAGAATCACGAGAGTGCAACACCGGGGCGAAATGACTTAACATACGTGCCTATGCGTCATGCCGGCTATGACACCACGGACCTCAATATTTCTGTCGACGGAACTTCGTTCGCGGGCACTTCGCTATTCTTTTTTTGCGGACACGTTCAGTTAAAATTTTAATGAAAGTCTGGGCGTTTGTGCACCAAAACTACTATATGATTATGAAGCGCTCCTTGGTTAGGAGTTTAAGTACACGAGCTTGAAAGATTCTGTCGTACATTCCAATATTTTAGTTATGTTTTTTTTTCACATTTTTGTTGCAGAAGTGATGTAGGCTTCGTAAGGAGCCAATAACAATAAGTTACATACGGGTAACACTGAAAAAATATGGAATTGCTAGAGTGAGCAGTGTGACACCTGTCTTGGGTTACCACTCCAACCGATCCGTCTGGCATATCCTCTATCCCAACCACGGGAGATAACTTCTATGAGTCGATGCTCTAGAGTTCCGGTCCAGACGTCTCCCGGCCCCAACTTGCAAGCTGCTTGGCTCACGACGTCTCGCAGTGTGGAATAAAAACATTAGCTCTACAAGGGTGACCGTAATTCGATGGCACCTGTGTTTTTTGTGTACAACAACGTTCTGCTTTCATCGCTACCAATTTTTATCACGCTTGCAGATCGAACGCGGCCACTTTCAGATTTTACACCGGGCGCTGTTTGTTGTCGTTTATGGATCAGAGAGCAAACGGGGATAACCGATATTCGAGTTGACATTAAGAGAAAAAAGAAATGGAGCTGGGCAGGCCATGTAAGGCTTAAACGGATAACCGGTGGACCATTAGAGTTACAGCATGGGTGCCAAGAGTAGGGAAGCGTTGTCGAAGACAGCAGAAAACCAGGTGGCGTGATAAAACTAGGAAATTTCCAGGGCAAGTTGGAATCAGCTAGCGCATGACAAGGGTAATTAGAGATCGCATGGGAGAGGCCTTCGTCCTGCAGTGGAGATAAAAATAGGCTTGTTATGATGATTATGGTTTGCCAAACAACAACAAGCAAACAGTTGCCAACACCCGGTGTAAAATCTGGAAGTGGCCGTGTTCATTCTGAAAGCGTGATAAAAATTGGTATCTATGGAAGCAGAATGTTTTTAATTGTGTGACAAAAGTGTGCGTGTGGATTGGACAGGTGCTGTAATAGTCCTCGAGGGCGCCCGATGGTTGAGCTGTTAGCGTCACTTGCGTGATGCAATCTCACGGATTGCTCATTCAACGTCTCCTATACTAAATACAGATCAGGCAGTATTTTCTACTAAACTTTGTCTGTGACGTACTGGCGTAGTGCGTGATGTAGTGACGTACTGACTGAAATCAAAAAGGCGCCGCCACGGCAGCAGTTTCACGTATCAGACATCGCGGCTTCGCTGGAGCGGTTTTTCACGTCTCAAAGAGTTTTATTACGATAGCAATTATATGGATATACTCGGGTGAATTTTGGCCGTCGTCGTTCGCGACGACGTTCGGTATAAAGTATATATAAGTATGCCCGCGCGCCGTATGTTGTGTGTGCGAGGGAAAGCGTGCTAGGGTGAGCCGAGAAGGACGGCGGCTTGATGCGAGCCATCTTCCTGCGCGCCCAGCGTTGGATGTAACGTGATCAAGGTCATGCTTGGGGCCGCCGGTGAGCCCGCGTCTCCTTCTGTAGCTCGACCGCGACTGCGCATCGCTGTTCACGCCAGCGTTGTGGCAGCGAGTGCTTGTGGTCATCAAGTGAGATCTGTTCATGTTTGGCTGTTCGCGCCTGCCACCGTGCTTTTAGGCGAAGCTTTATAGGCTCAAGTTTCGGTGGTGGTGGTGGTGGTGGCGTCAGGCTGAAATATGGGCCGATCCGGGTGATAGTGCAAAAAGGGTCCAAGCTCAATGGCACATCACAAGGACAAAACAGAAAGAGAGAAAGAAAGAAAAAAAGCGATAAAGTGATAAGGAACAAGAGAAAGAGAGAGAGAAAGAGAGGGAGAAGGAAAATCACCAGCCCTTCCTCTGTCGAGAAAATGGGGGGTAAGCGAAGGTAGTCGTGTGTGTACTTGACCTGCTACTTTCTCTTCCCTTTCCTTCTTTCTTTCGTTCCCTTTCCTTCTACTTTTGTTTCCCTTTCGTACAACTCTTCCTTCCGTTGCGGTTGTACGTTTCATTCCCTCTATGTATACATTTAATAAACGATTATGTTTTATTACCGTGACATGTGAACTTTACGTTACCCTCATGAAGATCAAATACACACACAACAAGCTTCGCTTACCCCCATTTTCTCGACCGGGGAAGGGCTGGTGATTTTTCATTTAATTAGTAAGCGAATGTTTACTGGAATTTACACGGACTATAAAACTAGGAACCTAACTTCGAATGTTTATTCAATACTTTGCCATCGCTATCTATGATTCACCTTTGGGGCGAAATTGCGACTTTTAATGCGAAAACATTATATGCCCCATTACGCAAAAATTCGTTGCAGTCGGCGGGACCGAAAATGGTGCCAAAAATGACCGACGGCCGAAACAGAAAAAACACATAAAGTACTCGGACTGACGTCACATTTCTCATTTCAAACAAAAGAAATGAGTGGCTTCGAAAAGAAAACTTCGTACATTTCGGACTTCGCGGGAATCGAGCCCAGAGCTCTGGTGTGCGAGACGAGCACGCTTCCCCGACTTCATGGCGGCTCCACGGTTCTGGTTTACTAAAGGTGTGCATATAGTTAGTGCGTGACTGCACACGTTACGTCGCAGTCATGTGACTGACTAAAGGTGTGGCTTGGTGCGTGAGTCATTGGGCACGTGACGGCGCAGACAATGGGGAGGCGGTGGCGGCACGTCATGAGTGAATAAAATGAGCGCGTTCATGATATTCTAAGGTCTACATGCGGTATAATGCTTTCACATTTCCACGCGTGAGTATTCTTAAGTGTTGCTGTCTAATTCTTTTATTGCGATAGCAATTATATGGACACTCCAAAGCAGATTTCTGCCGTCGGCGTCGCCGTCGCCGTCGCCGTTGCCGTCGCCGTCGCCGTCACCGTCGCCGTCGCCGTGAGGTTCCGTATGACGTCAATGGAGATGAAATCGTCGCCGCGCGCCGCCGAACGCTGTATGTGCGAGTGAAAGGGCGCGAGGGACGCGCGCTTTTTTATTGCGATAGCAATTATATGGACACTTGAACCGGATTTCTGCCGTCGGCGTCGTCGTCGCCGTCGCCGTCGCCGTGAGGTTCCGTATAGATAAATTCTTCACCGCGCGCCGTATGCCCCAGAGGCAGCGTGCGGGGACGCGCGCTATCACGGAGAGCGAACGCACTCAAATCTCCCACGCGCAAGCAAGGAAGCGGGAAGCCAGCGCCGGAAGGAGCGGGGGAGGGGGGGGGGGGGCGCACTTCTACGCTGCCAACAACCGCGCTCGCCGTTCGTTCGACCGCACCGTCTCTTATCTCCACACGGCTCTGACCTTTATGGGCATTCGCCGCTCAGTTTCCGTTGAAGCAATAGACCGCACGTACCTTCGCCCGCTGCTGCGGCGTATATATCCGCTCGCTGCCAGCGTTTTGACGGTCGTTCTCTGCAGTCATTCAGTGTGATATATTCATGTTTGTTTGTGCGCGCTCACACCACGCTTGTTCAATCAGTTAGTAATAGTCGGGCCACATTTTCGAACGCACGCTACACATGCAATGCTGCCCGGGTTGGCAGTGCAGCGCTACAGGTGTGTCCCTTCGCACGCGCTGCCCACGGGAAGCGCTTCTCATCAACACCACCGTTTCACACGCGCCTTCTCGTGGCCATCGAGTCTCTCTTCATGTCGGTCTACTTACGCCACAGCACACCTGCTTACTTAATCAGCTCATGTTTACTACAATTCATATTGCTACCAAAGCCGCTCACCTTACTTCGTATGACATTGCTGTGTTGCTATCGCATTCATCGCTTCGCCCTTAGGGCGAAACTGTGACATTTTTTTTCCCTTCACATCTTAGCGCAATTTTTGCTTAGATTTGGTTAAATTTCATTGTTCCCCTCAGAAAGACCTAAAATGTAGGGTAATTTCTCTTGGATTGCGAACACTAATCCCCGCCCTTCAGGCAGTAAGCCAATCCCTCCCATAGCGTTAAGCAGAAGCTTTATGACCCGTAAAGTATTGAAGGACTCTGCTTTCCTCTTCGATGATTTGCAGTTTCATTGATTGTGTTTGCGTCCTATCATTGGTTATCCGAATATGGCTCCTTCAATTTGCAATCCATGCCTAATATCAGACATCATGAGGTTACAGTCCGTTTAAAAGAAATCTATCCGCTTTATAGGCCAGCCTTGTGATCCCTACTTTTCAAGCATGTCGTCAGGTTGAATGCCTAAAATTCTTTTAAGTTTTATTTAATACTCCCATGCTGCTTTCATCTTTACATTACGTCAAGTTTGCCAAACCTCCTTTGGCTAGAAATTTTCTCCGGCTCAACATTGCACCGATTTCTGCCAGGACGGAAACATTTAAGGATAGCCTCTTCCCTTGTGCTATCAAATGTTGTAAAATGCTGTCCGGTGGTGTTAGGTCTTTGTCACTGCTATCGACAGCTGCTCACATCGTTTTTATGTTTTGGATGGGTGTTTTGTCAAATTTGTTTAGCCCACTGCTGCGGTAACGCTTTCTGGGGTTGCAGTATGTAAAATAAAAAGGTAAACATAACATAAAAAGTTCCCGATGTTTATAGTGTCAACGTATCAGCTGTCCTAGCTAAATGTCGTCGCAAATCGGAGGTATTTAAACGAATGGCGGTCACCATATGTCGGTGAGCGTTCATGCTAATCGTGACTCTTTCTTTCGTTTTGCGAAAATGCTTATTTCATTTGCCAATGCTTAATTACCACATCTAATCAATAGGACATCAATGCAAAAGTTGTGGATGACGTGACGTTCAGTAATCACCTATACCATCATTTCAGCCAAGCTAGGTCTTGTGTGGTCATTATTTCCGGCAACAATAAAGAAAGGAAAGCTGATAATTTAATAAAAAACACCACGTGACAACGTATCCACGTGTCAGGCATTCCAACGCTCTCGAACGTAAGCATTGCCAAAAACAGGCTATAGATTATCGCAGAAATATTGAGCTGCCGCGCTCTTTCCCTTACGCGTTAGCAGCTTGCGGCGCGCAGCTTCGGTCCTTACGTTCAGCCCTTGCTTTAAACGTGCGTTAAATACACAACGTATACTAAATGACGAGGTTTAAGTTTGAGACCGCTTTTATCGCTGGCGTGGTATTTTCTTTTTTTTATTTGTCATTTGGTAAATTTTTATATTTTTTTACTTTCGTGGCCTTTCTTTCTTCCGTTGAGAAAAAAGGACCACATGGAACCTAAGTTGCGTTAAAGTCTACTACCGGCAGTTTCCCGACATCTTCCTTAACTTTTGCATAGACGCTGTCGTCATTAGGTTTGGTAATTAAAAGCTTGCTAATTAACCTTAAATAAATAGTTTGCATTGAAAAAAGCGCAGAGAAATACCCATGTCTAACATGAACAACGACGGCCATCAACATACAGTGACCGCGTATTATTTCTCTTTTTCATTCTTGGCGACATTCAGGAGGTACAGCGCTGTATATAGCCGTGATACGGCGTAAGTATACCTAAAAGCTGTGCTCGTTCCAATATGCCGCACCAGTTCGGGACCCGTCTCAACACCAACGTGACTAGATTACCTCTTTCAGTTTGCAAACTGCGGCGCCGCGGATGTCACCCTTCCCTGTACCGCCGAGCGGGGGCGTGCTCGTCGCCGTTTCACCGGTTTGACGGAGGTAACGGAGGTGTCGGCCAGTGTCGGCGGTGCCTACGGCATCTTGGCCGCCGCGCTGGCGTAGTCAACGCAGGCGTGGTCTTGTGTCGGGTGTTTTTTTTTTTTTTTTGCCTTCAACAAATCTAGTAACATTGCGTTCAACTTTGTTGCGTAGTGATCGCAATCCCTGTGGGTCCCGGCGAGATCTATCGACGCAGCTCGTGCGGCGTGTGCTCCCGCTGCAACTGGTGACACGAATGCACTTTTTCTCCCGAGATTTTAACCATCGATTAGAAAGCAAGGAAAAGATGGCTGTAGCAAACAAAAAAGCGCGTCTTTTGTAACTTTGGCTTTTGAAATGTGATTCCCAGTTGATGTTTGTTGCATTGTTCAAAAAGTTGACCATCACTTTAGAGAGAAAAGCATATGCGCGCTCACGAGAAATTCATTACATTACTTGACATTCTCATTCGAATGCGTCGTGAATTGTGGTGTTTTATATCTTCCAAAACCACGATATGATTATGAGGCATCTCAGTCACATCTCTGCCGTGTGGAATCGCTCTAGTGGCTGAAACGATACTCTAGTTGCACAATCAAAATAACGTTTGCTCACAATCTCGGAAATAACTCCCCTTACACAGAATTAACTGCGTAAATTACGTTTAACGCCGCGCGCAGGCTCCGTAACCATGATGCGACCGGGCCAATGGCATCGGAAGCGCCACCTCGCGAGCGGGAACTGAAAGGGGCCACATTTTGCTGCTGCATCCCGGCGGAGTTTGCAAACTGGAAAAGTAATCTAGTAACGGTGCTCAACATATCCCATTCACTGAAGATGGCTAAGAATAACTGGATGACTTTCTATCCTATGTATAATGAAATGAAATTATTATTTATATGAAATATGGCCTTAATATACCTACCATAATTGTCATGTGGCCGCAATTTTTTCATTCCGGCTTTTTTCACGGCGTGTCTCACCATCATTTACAACATAGCGGAATTAGTTTTTGCTCCCCTGTACTTTTAATTACGTACAATTGCCATCGGCATGAAATAAAAAAATGGCATGACACATGCGCCACATATATCTAGTAAACTCATATCATTACACCAGTAATATCATGTGATATTGTTGCATATGTGACGTATATGTCTTATTTGAGTTTTTTATTGCGATGGCATTTATATGCACAGTCCAGGTGCATTTTTGCCGTCGCCGTGATGTTCCGTATAAAGTCCACGGGCGATAAAATCGTCGCCGCGCGCCGTATGCGCTTTGTGCGAGCGAAATCATGTGAAGGTGAGCCGGGGATCACGGCTCAATCTCGCGCACACACATTACCTTCACTACCAGGGACTCAGGCTCCCTTCCGTGCCAAGCAGTGCGGGGTCGATCCATCAAATAAACACACCTTATGGGAGTGCCCAGCAAACGCCATCTTCAAAAATACAATATTGTTCCAAATTACGACACAACCAGCCTCCCGACAGCTGGGAGGAGTGGACCACTCCCTCACGAAAGTTTGACAAACTATGGTAGCCGCTTCTGGTGCAGCACGCCAAGAACGTGCTGGGCCAGGAGGCATGAGCCTACCAGGCGTTCTCAGACTTGGGCTTTAGTTCCTTTGGCACCAATAAATGTTATGTCTCTCTCGCGCGCGCACGCAGATGACGGGAAACGGGAAGGAAGCGCGCCGTCTGCCAGTCGCGCACAACGCTCCGGAGGGAAAATAGGAAATCAGGGGGGGGGGGGGGGGGGGACTGTTTTACTTGGCGCTGCGCGAGTAAACGCTTTATGCGCGAGCACCCACGTGCGCCCTCCGGACCGCAAGGCTCCGGGAGGAAGGCCACGTATTACGTGCACTTCCGCCCTGGCGGCAGTATCTTGAAAGCCATCTGCGGCGGGGGCAGAGTCCTTCCTCCCTGCGCTGTGTTTTCGCGGCGCGTTGATGCGAGCGGCGGGACGAAGGTCAATTCGCTCGCTGCTGCTGCCGCGCTCCCTAACTCCAAGGTTTTGACAGCGAGTTTCCGCGGTAATCGAGTGAGATGTGTTCATGTTTGCTTGGGCGCGCATAACACCATGCTTATATTTTAAGTCAGGAAGCGAATGTTTACAAGTTTATAGGGCCGATAAAACTACTATCCTTACTTCGTATAGCTGTCTACTGATTTGCTATTGCAATCAATGCTTCTCCTTTCGGGCGAAATACAGACTTTCTTCTTCTGTTGTCTATGACGTGGCCACTGACCGGTAACTTGTCAAATAGAGCACGTCTATGCGTTATCGAAGAAAAAGCCCGGTATTCTTCGACAGAGCACTCACCGGCCGTGGTGACTGAGTAGTTGGAGAGACTGAAGTGGACAGCACCAAATAGTGACATATATACGACGTAGTAGAACATGTCGAAGACGAGGTGCACGAAGATGAAAAAGGCGCCCGACATGCCGGTCATGAGTTGCACGTCGCGGGCGCCGCCCAGCCGCTCGTCGACCGGAAACGCCGCGAGAACTGCAAAGCCCAGCGAGTAGACGAGCGCAGGCAGAATTCTCCAGGAGCTGGACACGTCAGAACGGAAGGCATTCAGCTCGTGAAGCGCCGTCTTGGATCGAACTTTTATGTGCGTGAGGGTGGCGTCGATTCGTTCCGCCGGCTTGCCGGTGAGCGCACGCAGGATCGCGGTGCTCATGAGGTTGATCGCGATGGGCGTCGTGATCATGCTCGTTGGATTTGCAAGGAGGCCCATCCTGCATCCATGCACGCGCATTGGGAGAAACATTACAAAAACAACGATAAAACTAGGAGGTCATCACAAAAAAGTGAAAATAAATAAAAACTAAAGCAGTAATATGTAGAGAAAAAGAAATGAACTACATTTTAAGAAAAATTTCGACACCCGCGCAGAAGCCCTTGTTCAAATTGTGTGAACATGTCCAGGCGGAGCAGCTTGAACTACAAATAATTAAGCGTAGGGTTACGGGCCACAATGTAAAGGCGACATCCGCCAAAAGTAGATCGAAGAAAACGTTTCGGTATATAGCCGGTATCCCAACAATTCTTCTCCTTTGCGGTGGAATACTTTTATTAATATTGCAATGTAACATCAAAATAGAAGACATAAGCGCACATGTATTACATTTTTCGAATCATGATGCGATGTGCAGTAATTTGCTGGAATGATATAAGCAGTAAATGTTGAGCACGTTCTTGCAAAACTTGAGTTAAAGGGCCCCCAAACCACCCAGAGGTAGAAATTTAGTTGTGGTGTTGCGGTTGTGCACGAGTCTACAACGAACACGTAGCCGCGAGAATTTTTTTAAATGGTGCCGTCATAGTGGAGTTACACGCGTTTGATTATCGAAACACTGCCTGTCGCTCGTTTCGCTCTTTCCTTCGCTACTCTTCCTCGCCAAGTGGTTCTCCAAATGTCACGTGACATACGTCATCGCCAACGCGCTTCTCAACACACTGCCCACTTCCGGTTAAGGCACGTCCACGCTAGCAGCAAATATACTGTCGGCGAACCGGCCTCCGGTGCCGTAGAACGTCTGCCGCGTGAGAGGTGTCGAAAGTAGACGGCAGTTCGGCCGGCGCACCGCCCGCTGCACGATCAACGGGTCAATCGATGACCGCGAAGCTGCGCGCCTCCGCCACCGGCGACGAAAACATCGGCTGCAGCTTCTGTTCCAAGCAAAATAATTTTCCCTAGATAAACTTATGCGTAAACTGCACATTTTATGAAGAACGGTATCCACTGTCAAACGTTAAACATGAATGAGAGCTGCAATACTTGTCGAGCTCCGCTGCAGTGCACGGCTACCGACGGGAGACGACCGCCTCGGCTGTGCTCGCATCGCAGCCCACGGCACCGCTAATATAAGCGTATTTTCTTCTTTGTGTACAATTATTGCGAAGAGTGATAACAACGGTAAGAAAATATTGCGCCTTGTGAACGTCGGTAATTCATTCCGAAGCGCCGTCCATTTTAGCTTTGAAGTGAACCGGAAAAGGCCTAACGACGACATCGGCGCCGTCGAGCGATCGGCGGTGGTGGCGGTGGGGCTGCCGCACAATTGGGTTCCGGCCTCATCCTCTCTACAGCAAGGAAATCTCGCCGTTCGTGAGGAAAACTGCCGTCGAACGGTGAACCGCGAATGGCAAACGGCATGCGGCGAGTTACCGTGCCGGTAACGGAGACGTGAACTCGGCGCTTCTCGGCTACCCGCTGTTGCTGAGGTACCGGCCCGTCTTCATGCGAAGCGTGCCGCTACAGACCCTGTGTTGCGCGCACGTCTGGAAAGGCCAGCACTGTCGCACTCTGTTCGCGCAGCTAATCAGACCGCTTAGCACGACTGTTTTGGAACGCGAGCGATTTGGCACTTGCGTTGCGTGCTTTAATTACCGATTCGCAAGGGCGCACAAGCGAGCAACACGACGAGAAAGCAAGGAGCGCGCGTACCTAGCTGCTAGCAGGCAAACCGGAAGTCGTAGGTTCTTGTTCGACAAATGGGCATCGTCATCGCCGCTGACATCACCAGATGCACCCGGGTGCGACTGTTTTCACAACAAATCTGTCTAGGGGCAGGGCCTCGCCTCGATGACGTGGCCTCGCGTCGATGACGTTTCACCGTTTTCTGTTTTCTTTTTTTTCTCTATTTTTGGCGGCGCGGTCGGTGTGCGGCGCGTCAGTTCGGATCAGCTCATTCCACGTGAGCGAGAAATTGGCGCGCGTGTCATATTCGCGGCGTGCGTTGTTTTCTTTCGCTTGTGAAAGCGCGGAATGCAACAATGAGCGAGCCTCCTGACCGACAGAAGGTGATCGAAAAGTACCTCCAAGGGTTACATCATCATGAAGACGGCTATTCCCATGGCTACCTGAAGTCAGACGATGAGCTAAAGTTTTTTTAGAGGTCCTTGGCTGCCGTCAACGAGAGGTATGCTGTGCGGACATCAAGAGACCTGAACAAGTCGTCTAAATGTAAGGTTGTATCGACTGCTTCTTAATGTTTCGCTCTGCGCGTAGATTTGTCATTGAAAAACGCAGTAGTAATTTCAACCAGGGGCTCAACCCGGCAGAACGACTTGTTTGCAGTTACGGTTAGTGCGCAACATGAGACAATTGATTTATCTTGATTCGCCTTATTGAAGATCGGGTTATCATTGTTCTGATTACCAGTTCAGAGTTCCCCTGGCACCAATTTATTTCGGTTCGAGTGGAGTATTGTTCTGGTTACCGCGACATGACCTGGTCCTCAGAAATTTTGATAACCGTAAAAATAACTGAACTGTTATTTTTCGGTTTCATTCATGATTAGAGCCGCGCATGCAAGCTAATTGTGACTTAAAAAATGAGAAAGTCTGCCCCCTGTGCTCTTTACATAAATGCTTCAGAGCTGCGCTTGGGTGTTTGTTTTGTAAGCATCTGCGCATGTTTTTTTTGAACATTGAATTCAATACATTCATTCATTGAACACTTAATTCAATTCAATTCATTGAAAATTGAAATTTTTTTGAACATCGAACATTTCAATATCAGGCCTATGCCTTGTAGCAGGACCACGGATGGGACACACGGCCCTGTCACGACATGGAGTACAGCTATGGTGGCCCTTCTAGCCACCATGGAAGCCACTGTAACCATAGTACAGCACCACCGAAATTCGTATCTCGTGTTGCGCGTGTTGCGCGCGATTGCTATTTCAATGTTAAAAAAAGCGAAATGTTCTGGAAAAGCCGGCTACGAAAGTTTCGAACCTCCTGTAGAGTTCTCCGTGCTGCAGTGCACTTGAAATGATGCATGATTATCATGATAATGATGAACTTAGTGGCCGGATATGGTCTTGCGCACTACACTTCTGTACATAACACGCGCACCGCACACCTATAATCGTAAGGCGACAAGACAGCGAGAGTGGCACGTCACACGTACGGACGCGGTAACAAACTGCTTTCCTTTTATTTCGAGAACTTCAAGGCGTAAAGCCAGCCAAATATTTAGCTTGGCCATCCTAGGTCACGCAAGCGCGGAGTTTTCTGTCCTCTAGCGCCCTCAGATTAAGAGAATTTGAGAAACAGTCGACGTTGCACACCAGCGGGACTCTTTGGAGCTTCCCTATGGGCACTCAGCGCAATCTATAGTGCCGCCGTCGTGAAGCCTGTGCGTGGCCGGCACAGGCTACAGCCGGCACAGGATACGCAACGCCATAAAGTGGCGCTGCCTATTCATAGCCCTACTACACCTCTCCTCGACAGTTCCTGCTTCGTGAGCGACAATGCTTAGACGAAGTATTCAAGCTCTTAGACTAGAAAGGCTTAGGAGTGAGGGTCAACAGCGAATATCTCAGCAACCTTCGGTTTGCAGATGATATTGTCTTATTCAGCAACAATGGGGACGAAATACAACAAATGATTGAGGACCTTAACCGAGAAAGTGTAAGAGTGGGGTTGAAGATTATTATGCAGAAGAGAAAGATGATGTTCAATAGCCTGGCAAGCGAACAAGAATTCAGGATCGCCAGTGAGCCTTAGAGTTTGTAAAGGAGTACCGTTTGTCTAGGTGAATCACTCACAGGGGACCCTGATCATGAGAAAGAAATTTATAGAAGAATAAAATTGGGTTGGAGTGCATACGGCAGGCATTACCAAATCCTGACTGGGAGCTTACCACTGTCTTTGAAAAGAAAAATGTACAACATTCTACCGGTGATTAAATATCGAGCAGAAATTTGGAGATTTACAAAGAAGCCGGAGAACAAGTTATGGACCGCAGAAAGAACGATGGAACGAAAAATTTTAGGCCTAACGTTAAGAGGCAGGAAGACAGCGGTGTGGATAAGAGAGCAAATCGGGATAGCCGATATTCTAGTTGACATTAAGATGAAAAAATGGAGCTGGGCAGGACACGTAATCCATAGGATGGATAAGCGGTGGACCTCTAGAGTTACCGAATGGATACCAAGTGAAGGGAAGCGCAGTCGAGGACGGCAGACAACTAGGTAGCGTGATGAAGTTAGGCAATTTGTAGGCGCAAGTTGGAATCAGCTAGCGCAAGATAAGGGTAATTGGAGATCGCAGGGAGAGGACTTCGCACTGCAGTGGACATAAATATAGGTTGATGATGATGATGTGATTTTTTGTCCACCAGTGATTGGTCGCTGGTCACAGACAAAACCAATGTTGATGACGAAAAATAAAATTAATTCTGGGGTTTTACGTGCCAGAACTACGATGTGATTATGGGGAATGCTGTAATGGGGAACTCGGGAAATTTTGGACAGCAGGGGATTTTCAACATGCTCCAAATGCACGGGACACGGGTGTTCCTGCATTTGGCTCCCCATCGAAGTGCGGCCGCCGCGGCCTGGATTTGATTTCGTGACATCGTGCTTAGCAGCGCAACATCATAGCGGCTAAGCCACTACGGCGGGTAATGTGATGACCAAGTTGATCAGTTTACGAAGCTTGTTTTGAGCAGTAGGCGCAAATCTATTCCTCAGTAGAGCCCCAAATGCTCTAAGTATCCCCATTGGTTCTCATCTGAACTTAGAACTGCCCTGAAGTATAAATATCGCGCGCACCGTAAATCTAGAAGTCTTGTGCTTAATGAATGGAGAAAAGAATTTCCATTTTTTCTGACTCTCTACAAACGCCTCTATAAGCGGGATCATGACTCATATATTGCATTCTTGGAGAAAAGCGCTTACGACCTACCTGCAGAATTTTGTAAGTATTTCCACAAGCACTCTAGTAAACGTGGATTGTGCTTTTGCGTGCTCAACTCTAGAGGAGTAGAAGTCACAGCAGTAATGGATTGTTTTGTTGCTCATTTCTCATCCTTATATAAAGCTTCAGATTTCAACGCTGGTGTCAGTCAGCAGTCCACAACGGTTCCAACATCTAATGTGGTGTTGTTTGATGAAAAGCTCATCAGCGAATGCCATAAGCGCTCGAAGCCTTCCCTATCCTGCGTCCCTGATGGCATCCCCTCCGCAATTTTAAGGGCTTACGGCAGTATATGTGCCCCAGTATTGACATCTATATTTATTAAGTCTTTAAAAATTCCACTTTCCCTCACTTGTAGAAAACTGCTCGTGTTTTTTTTTTCTGTATTTAAGTCTGGCTGTAAAACCAATGTCTCGAATTATGGCCCGATTTCCCTTTTTTGTGCCACAGTCAAAGATTTTTGAACTTGCTCTTTACAACATATTGTCTTTTACTGTGAAGAAGTAATTCATTCCGAATCAGCGTGGATTTCTCACCAGCCGCTCCACTATCCCAAATGTCGCAAGTTTTGTGACACAGATCTCTGCACCGGTACTTCAAAGGAGGCAAGTTGACACCATTTATTGTGCCATCAGCAAAGCTTTTGATGTGGTCAGCCACTCACTGCTTCTCATCAAGCTTACGCACTTTTGCTGTTGACTCATCAATTGTAAACCTCTTGCGCAGTTATCTTCTTGATAGATCATGTTATGTTAACGTTCGAAACTCTTCTTTCCTCCTACGTACATGCCGATGACATCAAGATTTTAAAGAAAATTCACACTATTGATGACTGTCGCATCCTGCAGTCGCGCCTGTTTAGTTTTTCTAAAGGGTGACCAGATAATTACCTAACCTTGAATGCTGCTAAGAGCAAAGTATGTCTTTCACACACAAAACAAGCGTTTTTTTTTTCTTATTCTGTAGATTCTGTACCATTGTGCAAGGTCCGTGAGATCAATTATCTCGGTGTACAATGTGATACAGCCTTACACTTTTCAGCTCACACTAAACGCGTTGCAATTCGGGGCATGCGCACTCATGAGTCTGTTTTCTGTCTATCGAGAGAATTAAATTTTCCTACACCGTTCTGAAAGTTGTAGACAACAATCTGTCTTCTGCAACTCGAATGGCATTTCTAGATCCAACAGTGACATTATAAATCCGGTCCAGAAAAAGTTTCTAGGCATATATCATCACCTCTTTGCTCACACAGACGCTGGACCATGCTCAAGGCACTACTGGATTATTGTCATTTCCCTTACAACGCTGCCGACGTAATCGCGCTGACCTGTTTATTTCCAAACTCCTTCATAGTATCCTGATGTGCCGCGAACTCCTCAGTTGTATCATGTTTTGTATTTCCGCACAAGATCACCAGAGAACATAGATCTTTCCACATTCCTGCCTGCCAAACCAATACTCAACCGTCCATAGCATACAGGGTCTTTATAACGCTTACTTTCATGATCTGGATATTTTTCACAACTCCCTGTTATTGTTCTTTTCCGAGCTTTCCGATGCTGTCATAGATTCGCATATTGTTCAACTGCCCTTCCCCTCCTTTTTCTTTTGTATTATTTTTGCGCCTTGTTGTATGTACACTCTTCTTTTCAAGATTGTTATTTTTATTCATGTTTAGGTTTTGCTGATATTCCCCTATAGTTTTTATTTGCTTTTTTATATATGCGTGCGCCAGCACTTAGACCTCATGGTTATTCCTGGACACGATAAATTATTGATTGATTTATTGATGGAATATAATTATTATTATTATTATTATTATTATTATTAATATTATAATTATTATTATTTTACGTATCACCCTTGACGTATCCATTTTATTCCATGAGCGTCTACAATCAATCGAGGATATCATCACTTCCACTCTAAGCATAACTGTATAGTACTTTGGGGTTTTAACGTACCTGGAACGCAATGGGACAACCTGTCGATATCTCACCTTGACAAACGTATTACACATAAAGGATCCACTCTCCTTAATTTTATTTCTTTCAGCAACTTTTTTACAGCTGAACCACGTGACGAACTCGCATGGTAACATATTAAACTTATTTTCGTCGAATATGGAAAGGGTGCGTGTATCCCATGATGACAGAAATCTGGTTCGAGCAGATTGTATTGCCGTTGCATAGCCGTTGTATTCCGGCTGTGACAACACTCAGATAAGGCTTCAAAAAAATGCACCAAGAGATTCGGACTCTCCGCAGTATATTTTCGCTGCGGGAAATGTCAATTTTTATCATTATCTTTCTAAGGCAGATTGCTCACCTATATTGAAGTCAGATAATGCAAATTATCAAGTTCAGAATTTCACTGGCATGTTGCAGGAGGTAACGCGTATGTACGGTCCCCTCAAATGAAGTCGACCTTCATGCGAACTATTTTGGTTTTCTACTGAGCTTTATAAATTATTGAAATACAAGGAGTACAATACAAAGCAACGAATACAAGGCAACGAATTAAGAACGGACCTGAGAAACGGAAAGCTGAATTCAATGACTACCGATATCTCTGTAAGAAACTGTAAGACCGTTATTGCAATGACAACATTAGCTAAGCCGAAAATTATCTTTCTAAAAAACCTAGAAATTTCCGGAAATATGTGCAACTGAAGTCGACACCAAGTAAAACAGATACTATCTCTCTGTTAACAAGCAATCATGAAACTATCTATAGACGTCTCAGATGCGCTTTCACAACACTTTCAATCAGTCTTCAGCAGGAACTATGGCCCCACTTCGTCTGACTTTCTGCTGTACAGTGGTGATGCGCGAAGCACTGCGACTGCTAGGGAAGAGCTTTTGGTCAAAAGCATTCGCAGCGCAAGGCAGTCGCTTTCATGTGGGGCTGATGGCATTCCCATGGTTTTAATTAAATCATTCCGTGATGTGCTTAACCCAATCCTAACTTGCATTAAAACACCTGCCTAAAAGCACAAATATTTCCTGTACCATGAAACATCTCTCTTGTTATTCTCGTCCACGAATCTGACTTAGAAACAGACGTACAAAACTCAGACCAATGTGCAGGTATGCCCTGTGCTCTGCATGAAAAATCTTTTAATCTGTCCTGCACAAGTTAAAGGTTTGCAGCGTACGGAACAGCCTAATATCTAATCAGCATCGGTTGCAACAAATCTCGTGAGCTTTATTTCCCAGGCATCAGAAGCGGTAGAGAACAAGAGTCAACTTGACACTGTTTACTGGGACCCAGGTAACGCCTATGATGTTAACAGTCATGCCCTATTATTCCCAAACTCTACGAAACCAGTGTTTCTGCACCTTTAATGACTTCGCTGCGAAACTACCTGTCAGACTAACAATGCTATATCACCTCCAACGGACAGTCTTCAACCACGTATGTCGTGCTATATCGTGCCACACTGCAGTGGTGTGCCACACAGCTCCGTCCTTGGACCACTTCTCTCCTGTCTCTTTGTAAATTATGTATCCAAAGCATAAAAAAGGTATTCTTTCTTGCTTTATGCGGATGATATAAAGGTATTCAAATAATATTGGCAGCCTTCGTGACTGCACTCTACTCCATCAAGATGTATCCGCCTTTGGCAATTGGTGCATGCAAAACGAACTATAGTGCTAGATGGCCGGAAAACGAAAGTAGTGCCATATACACGCAATACAGATGAGTTCCGTTTCCCTTACCACCTGGGCAAAGCCACACTATCTCGGGATTCCAAAGTTACTGACCTTGGAATCAAACTTGATTCCAAGGTGACCTTTTCGCACCCATAGAATGTATCACTAAGCGTGGCCTACGCATCCTGGGCACAGCAAGTCGAATCTCGAGGGAGTTCAGAAATGCAGGTATATTTCTTAAGCTGTACAAATCCCTCAGACGACCTCGGCTGGAATATTTCGCTGTCGTTTGGAACAGTGTTCGCCGGTCCAACATAGCTCGTGTAGACAGAGTTCAGAGGAATTGTATCTTGATACATTCATATCGGTGCTCCAGGCAGGTCGACCCTGAATAACAGGCTCGCTCTCAGTCTACGCTCAGTTTAGAAGACCTGGTCTGCATACGCACGAAAGCTGTCTTTACTTTCCCATTCAAGCTAGTAAAGGGTCTCATCAATTGTACAGAAATATTAGATAACATTAGAATAAGAATTTCGCGAAAGATATCTAGAGTGTCGAGGTCATTTCAAGGATCTACTTGTGGCGGCTCAATGAATCCCTTGGCCAAAATTCTGCAGGGCTGCAACGAACACTCAAACGAAATTGACGTGTTCTACAGACATCTGTCCACTTTCCAAGCAGCAGTAGAATCCACTTCGTGTCCTTTTTGCAGAAGTTAGTGTTCTTTTTGTATGTCGTGTGGTGGATCGTTGGTCCTTGCAATGTCGCTACTCTTGGTTCTTGTTTGTTGGTATGTATGCGTCCGCCTTGTTCCATGGGAAGGGTACCGTGGGATCGGTGTCCAGATTTCCAGAAATCTTTGTCAATATTTCTTTTTGTCAATGCTATGTGTTATATTTTGTTATGGTATGTTACGCAATGTTATGCCATGTCAGGCTATGTTGTGTTATGTTATGTTGCGTTGTGTTATATTATGCATGTTATATATTGTGAACCGCATTTGTATGGAATGCGCGCTTTTTGTTCCTGCCCGTTAATGTATATGTATTTGTGTATGTATGTTATGCGATTTCTCAGGTGTGCCAGTACCAAGATGGCCAGGTTGTTCCGGGGCATGGTAATAAAATTTATTATTATTATTATTATTATTATTATTATTATTATTATTATTATTATTATTATTATTATTATTATTATTATTATTATTATTATTACTAAAGTGTATGAATCGTTGAACACGCCGCGATCACCTTCAAATCACCTGTAACTTCCAGGAAGTGGTTGCTAACGTTCACGAACAAGTCCACACGCGCAGTCATGCAGTAGGATTGGTAATATCGGTGAACAATTTATCGATTAAGAGTATTCAGCAATATTATTAATCTTCATCGATGTCCACCTTTCATTTAACAGACTTAATTGATTAGACATGTTGGATTAATCATTGTCGAAAGCTTTACAGCAGTTGCGCGAAAATCTTGAAATCATACTAGAATGGCGGAGCACGAGCAGTGACTGCGGATGTGGCAGACTGGACTGTCAACTGGTATTCCTAGTTCTGAGTGATGCCAAGCCGAGCGCTTCCCCTCTGTTCCCCCACACCGCACACGCCACCACACCGCCCGAAGCCAGACGCTTGGAATGCCCTCGCAATTCAAGGCACAGAATGCGCGCCAATTTGGAGCATGTATTTCACATAGCGATGAAGTTAATGTCGATTCCAGCAAATATATAGCTTCCGAGCGTCTATTCTTGCATGCTGGCTATGCGGCCATTCCAAGAAGATATCGGTCTCACCCGACATCCCAGCCAATGGACATTCCTTCACTCTATAGAAAAGAGCACGTGACTGAAAATCATGAACTAGTAATTCTATTTTCCCCTGTGCATATTGCAATTTCTAGTATATTGTAGTTGAACTTCACCTTTCACTTTTGCCATTTTCTTTTTCTTGTTTAACTGTACAGTACAGGGATCCACTAGTGCCATTCATCTTGTTTAATGCCGCTCTAAGTGACATTTTATAACATATATTGCTTACATTTTCAAAGACCACGAGTGCCAACTCTATTTAGTCCATAACAAATTAAAAATTATTCTTTATCAAACTTTATAGACTGGTATTCCCAACTTGGCTCTACCTCTCAAACATCAAAATATGGTCCTACAAAAGTAGATAACCCTGTTTCAACCTCTTTAAGGTGCCCGGCGAGAATTTCGATTAGTCAGTCAATCGATGAAAAACCCTGCATGGAAAGCGATTAATCGATTAAAGGCTAAAAGGCGTAACAATTAATCGTTATTCGAATTTAAAAAAAATTAATCCGCTATTTCTATCATGCAGTGCTTACCGGTCCGGCTCAAAAGCGAAGGCCACCGGGTAAGTGGTGATGTAACGGCGTATGTCGTCGCGGGCGAGCCGGCGCAACTCCTCACGGGCGTCTTTCGCGGGTCGAAGTGTGCACCCTTCGGATTCGACCAGTAATCGCACCTGGGTGCTCAGTTCGTTGGGAAGCGTCTCCTGGAAGATAACCTCGGATCCCGCGAAATGGGTGCCCAGGTCGATGGCCGCGGGGAACGTGGAGCCGAGGTCACCCCCGGCGGACCCGGGTCTCTGTATGCTGAGATCGCGCGTAGCCAGCAGGAGCAGCAGCGGCAACACCGACATGCCCAGCAGGAGCCACCAGTTTCGCGCCAGGATGACGAGGCGCTTGACGAAGAGCGCGTAGAAGCTTCGCGTAATCGTGCGTTTCTTCTCGACAGCGCGGCAGACGTTGTCGATGTCCTGCTCTGCAAGGGGAAACACGAGTACGCAGATCCAACGCGCGTGTTCGAATCTATATATACGCGAAGGTTTCGTGAAGCGGCTAACCTCGTGTTATGAAACTGTTCCTTCTCTGCGCAGTGTTTTTGTAGCGAAGCGATCACGCGCGCGCCCGGCAGGACGGCAAAACGTGGAGAACTTCCCGCCCTCCCAACCACGCGATCCACGCGACCGCGGATTACGCAGTCTCCGGTATCGGCACACTGCCGACCCGCGGCACGCTATGACACTGTCTCCGCGGTCGACCTACCTTACTATCGCATTATCGCCAGGGCCGGCCCACTTTACTCGATGGGAAACGGACCCTGTAAATGTAGGCACGCCGAACCCCGAGAAAGAACACATAGAAAGTTTCGCTTTAATGAAAAATATGCTCTTTAAGGCGTGTACACGTTGGACCTTGTGCGTTTTCCATGGTGGTATAGTTAAAGGTGCGGCAGCTAGGTGAGGTTATTACGCGTTGACGAAGAGGCCCATCAGTTTGACCTATATTAACGATAGCGATGATTGCGCAGTTGTGAAAAACAGACCGGCACGGCTGCAATGGAACGATTCAAGCGCGCTAAATTTATTTCGCTTTTCGGTATTTACTCGGGCGATTTATTGCGTTTGTTCATTACAACGTGAAATATGCGCTGTTGTTTTCCTAATCTTATGAGTGATGAGGAGAGTGAAGTTAATATTCAACTCGAAAGATAACGCTTTACGTTGCTTACCGTCTACGGGGACTTCCCGCGCTTTGCCTTCTGGTGACCACTCGAGATTAATCCTGTAAGAACGAGAGTGCAGGCCCCTTACCATTACTCCCTCTTTCATGCAGTTTTGATGCAACATTCACAAAGTTCAGTCACATCTTCCATTTCTGAAGGCAGTGACACAAACTTGATTTTAATAATGAATCGTATACGGGGCTCTTTATTATAGTAATATGATAAGCCTTCAACTCTAGGAAATTCACAGCGCTTGTGTAAGCTGGACAAATAAGCCCATTATTGTATTGCGTGTGGCAGCAAACGCCTACAAAATATGTAATTATTAAATTTATCGTCACGCGAGATTTTTTGGAAAATTACTACAATTGGTGGTATTTATTAACGAAACGGCAATTAGCCTTCAGTGCGATCGAAAAGCTTAGTGGCACCTAATAACCTTGTTGTGCATGGTTTCTATTTTCTTCTTCGCTTGGTAGAAGGAAGGGCGAGGAAAAAATAAAACACTTAGGTGTGGCAATATCATCCTCTGTGGGGCCGTTAATAAGGGGGTTACCAATTCCATGAGCAATAAAAAAAGTGTCCCCGTTTATCACCTGTTATGCAAACATGATTATTATTTTAATTTATATTCAAAAGGAACAATTCACATAACAGGTGTTTTTCGTTTTTTTCGTGTTGCATTATCGGTATGCGAATAAAAGGCGCAAGAAGCGTGGAAAGAAATCAACTTCACTCGCTCACTCACCACTCGCTTGTCAACTTGTTCTCTATTACGCAGCGGTTTCACAATTCTTATTTCTCCAACTTCATTCCTTTGTTCACACGGTGGTCCAGTCATGCATAGCTAATCTGTTGCCCACTGAACTCACTTCAAGTAAGCGTCCCTCATGGTGCTCACGGTGACTCCCATGCTCGCAATGCCGAGCGTGCGCGACGAGCTCTCGAGAGTCTGGAACATGGCCGGAAAGTCCTTGTAGTCAAGCGTACGAAGCGTGATAACCACTTCGGCCTGCTTCTCATCGTCAACAGTCGCCTCTGGCGCTGCTCTCTGGATCACCGCAAGCACCTTTGGCAGCTGCAGAGCGCCTGGTGTCTTGGCAATGGTCAACTTGTATCCGACGCCTGCAGACAAAGGCGAATCGTTGCAGGCTCTCAAAGCTAGACTGGACTTCTCGACGAAAACTTACACCTTAAATATAGTTAGACACACAGGGAAGCGTTGCGAATTGGGCTCAAGATCGCGACGGAAACGGCTGGTTAGTGGCTGTTCATATTTCAATGCGATAACGTTTTCACGTTATCAGTTCTCACGAGAAAAGAGTTAGCGAAAGCGGGACGTGGCGCGCGCACCAGACGTTTCAAATAGCCACTTAAGGCATGAGCGAAGCATACGTGCGATCGTGGCCTAATGGCTAGAGCACTGGGCCGATGTGCTGAAAGGCGGAATTTCGATCGCGTAATCGGTCACGCATTCCTTTTCACATTAGGGGCAGGCTTCACCCATTTTGGAGCTATCTCTATTAACTTTTTAAAGCATGATTATCTCCTTCTGATACCCACCTGCTATGCTCTCAACTGAGAGTGGCAGTATTGAAAATAAGATAAAATAAAAATAATCAATAGAAAGCTCCAGGTGTGTTGAGCGTATACGCGCGCGGAGGGGCAGCTGCGCGGACATCAGAAACCCAGCTTTATAATATTTCATACTTAAGAGAGTTAGTGGTATTTCTTCTTGCGCTTCGTACACCATGCGCTATGTACATTTTTTCTCTTTGCTATTCATTGTCTTCAACGCACTTTTTGTATACGAGGCAACCTGTTACAGAATAAATCAGCTGCAAGCACACGCTCCATTAGTTTATCCGTGCGTTCTGTGTTTCTGGGCTCCGTGTTGTGCACCGATCAAGAAGAAAAATATGAACTTATCGAGCCAGTTCTTTGCTTCGCATGGTGCTTGGAGAGCAACGCAACGCTTGTTCTCGTCACTTCCAACTCTGTTCTCTGTCCTGCATATCTGTAGTTTACACGCGCATGAGAAATATAGAGATACTTACTCATCAACACGTTATTCGAGCCGTTACATCGGAAATTATGCGCAAATCACCCAGTACGTAATTTATCATATATAAATTAAGCTGCAAAATTAACCTTATTCTTCTTTCACTTTATAACACATGTTGCATATAGGCGAGATTTAAGCCGATAAGTGCGCATTGGATGTCCACTGATTTCTAATCCTGAGACTTGGAAATATTTGTTCTAAATATATGCATGAGACCTACTGATGTCCTACATAGTTTTTTTTTTTTTTTTTTGCTGGAGTGTGCAAGGAATGAATTCTGAGAAAGAGAAAAGAAGATGTTTTTTTGCTGTAGTTTACATGACAGCTATCTGGCAACTGTTGGTATACATCTACCAGAGTAACGCCCGCAGAAACGTCCGGCATGTCAGCAAAAAAATTGAACGCGAAGTTCAGACTATTGCGACAGCGACTTTTCTGACACCAGGGATAAATTGCGAAAGGCAAGGCCAACATAATAACTAGCTTAGTAGCTGCGCTGTGGAGAGGCAGGTACAACTTGTATGCCTGTATTCAGTGTTCAGTATTCCTTAAAGGAATACTGAACACTGAATACAAGAAAAAGAAAACTATTGCCGCCGAGACCTTTCAGCCAAACGAAAGCTGGGGTGCTAAAAATGCAAAAGTACAATGATATTCTTGGAAAGAAATTGACGGAAAATATTCAATTTAATGATTTCCTCATAAAGTACAACACCTAGCTGCGGCGTCGCGATGCACAGGCTGGGACGTTAATTCTACCCGATGCTGCTACCGAGGCCTCCGAGATCGCTCTGTACAGTCGAATCGATCTTTGAGGCCACGCTCTCGTTCCTTTTCTATCGACATCTCCAGCCACTTCCCATTCGCTCGTTCGCGTAGCTTGCGCCTCGGCGCTTACGAAGCGGCACGCTGGGTGGCCAACTATAGGCAATGCACAGTTCATTTGCGTCCTAATCATGCGCCAAACGATGATTTAGTACACAGGGTATAGACGTGCGAACGAGCGAGCAGCGAGGACTCCGCATGGCACGGTTCCTGGCACGTACGCTCGCAACGTTTTATATCCTCGTCAAGAAATACAAAACAAACATCTTCAGCCGACGTTGCTTCGTTTTACACTAACGCTGTAAATAAAAGCATGCTCGAGTCACAAGCATGGCGCGTCGTCAACTAACGGCTCACCCTGACATCTTCCGATAGGTCTGGTAGGCAATGCTCTCTGGGCGTCCCGGCCAACGGCGCTTGCGATCCAACTCAATCTCATCACGGAGCACATTTGCCCACGTGATTAACGTTCATACAAGTTTGCCACACGTAAACAAAGACAACTGCATTTTGCGACACCGCCATTACGAAGAGCAAGCGTGAACAGACGCCTCCCTGAGACAGCCGGTGTGTGCTGCGTGCCTACGAAATTATCTCGAACCGCGTCTCCCGATCTAGCCAGTGGATATATTTGATTTGGCACTACTTTGGCACAATTTCGACATAGCCTGATTTTACTGGTCACTATTTCCTGTCTGCAACAAACTGTAGCCGATTTTTCATGCCAGCTAAGAGCGGCGATAGGTGCGAACGTCCTCGGTCGGGGTGATCGGACAGGTGAAGGGGCTCGCAGAAGGTGCCAGCTATGCACCTTCGGTGGGCCTGCTATGCACCTATGCAACGTGTGACGTTGCATAGGCAGGCAACGTCACACGTATTCTGCGCTCAACCTTTTTCTCCGTGTTTTGCGCTGTGCTTGGCTGTGCTAGACATGTCCGGCCTCCGGCCGTCGTATGGCGATATCCCGGTAGTTTTTCGTTGGTTCGGTATCCAAATCCTATGACACATCGCTGGTGTGGTTGTTGGTACAGAGAGAGAGAGAAACAACTTTATTTATCCCATCTTAAAGGGAAAGGGGCTGTGAGAAGAAGGCGAGAGAGGTTGTCCTACTCGCGGTAGGCCGCCTCTACCACCTCAGCTCACCTCAGGATAGCTTCCTGAAGTTCGGGGTTATGGCTGCGCATGGCAGCCTCCCACAGCTCCCGACTACTTAAAACTCTACAAAGGTGAGGGGGTGGGGAGTGGTTCTTGCATTGCCACATAATGTGGTTTAGGTCCGCTCTGCTAGCGGGACAAAACTTGCAGGCTGAGGTAGGGTATATTCCAGGGATAGAAAAGTGCGAGTCTGCAGTCTACGCCATAGCACCTCGTGTATGCGTGACGACCGACACGTTAAAGGTAGGAGGGTTCGGCGACCTAGGCGGTAATGCCCGCAAATGTCGTGGTATGAAAGTAACTTGTCTTTGGAGATGAATGCTGGGGTGCGATCGCGCAAACAGCTCGCTTTTCCGTTCCTTCGCTTGCCCTCTCTGCATTGACCAGAATTGTGATTGCGTCGGCGGCCGTCAGAGACAGCGGGGCGGTACTGCAGCTTTCCCACTTTGTGACGTAGCAGTCAAACCGAACGTGCGGAAAGCGAGCTATTTGAGCGATCGCACCCCTGGAGGTAGATTATTGGCGTCTGAACCGTCCCCTTATATATAGCCTAGCCTGCGCTCGGTTCGTAAAAGCTCGAGCACTTGCGTGGGCCGTTTCATTGCCGATTAGGCCTTCGTGAGCAGGTGTCCAGATTAAACTCAGAAGTTGGGATGGCGGATTATGGGATAGGATGGCTAGGGCTGTCCTGCAAACCCTACCCGCTCCAAACTTGTATATGGCAGTTTTTGAGTCACTTACTATGACAGAGTAATTGGGTATTGCTGCGGCGAGTGCCACCGCCGCCTCCTCTGCCTCCTCCGAAGAAGAGGCTAGAACGGATGCTGCCGTCGCAACACTGCCAGTGGAGTCAACGGCTGATATGGCAAATTTGTTTCCACACGGATACTCTGTGGCATCGACATAGACCACGTCTTTGTAGTTAGATAACTTTTTTCTGTAGGGCTTTAGCTCGTTGTTGCCTTCTATGTTCGTGATGAACAGGGTGCATATTCTTAGGGAGAGGAGGTATATGAAAGTGCTCATGAATCGGGTGGGGAATATTACATTTCTCATTGGTCATGGGTGCTGGGGTAATATTTACGGAGTTTAGGATGTGCCTACCAGTGTGGGTGTTCGATAAGCGCTGGTATTGAGCTGTCAGGTGGGCTTCTGCGAGCTCACTAAATGTATTCAAAGTACCTGTAGCCAAAAGTCTCTCAGTGGAGGCTCTACTTGGCACTCCAAGGGCAAATTTGTAGAGTCTGCGTATCAGTGCGTTAACTTTATCTTCCCCGGACCTAGTTAAGGTTAGATAGGGAAGGGAGAATGTGATTTTACTAACTGAAAACGCCTGTACCAGGCTTAGCAGTTCTGCTTCACGGAGACCTCCATGCTTATTAGACACCCTTCCTATAAAGCCGTGTGGTGTGGTCTACGCTGGCAGTAACCGTTTGAAGTGTATAAGTATTGAGTCGGTCAGATTGAATGTGCATGCCAAGTACACGGATTTTGTCGACGACGTAAACTTGCCTCCCGTTAATATTAATCTGAATGTTGGGCGTATAGCGTTTATTTGCGGATAGAAGTAACAGCTCAGATTTAGCGGGCGAGCACTCGAGGTTCATGAACCCGGCTCTCGTAGCCACTGCATCTGCAGCCGCTTGCAAGGTATCTTGAATGTAGCCATCCGAACCACCCTTAATCCATAGGGCAATGTCGTCTGCATCCAAAGAATATTGGAGATCCGGAACTTTTGCCAACGACCCTGCAATAGACCTCATAGCTAGGTTGAATAGAAACGGCCAGAGCACAGATCCCTGAGAAGTGCCAAAGCTACCTAGGGTGATTGGGGGAGAAGTTTGATCACTGAGAGTAATGACGGCTGTACGACTGATAAGAAATTCGCGGATATAGTCAGGCATTTTTCTACCACAGCTAATAACATTCAATTCACGTAAGATGGATTCATGATCTATGTTGTTAAAGGCACTGCGAAGGTCGAGTCCCAAGATGGCTTGGGTGTCTTTGCTACCTGTACAAGTTGAACACCGGATCGTGCCGTGTGTCTCCTATACTTACGTCGGAGTGACAATCACGACTTGTGCCGTCACGTTCGTTGGCACTTTGCATACTTACATGCTCACAAGCTCAAGCGATTGCACTTCAGCGCGACCTACCTGTTTCTTCTTCTTTTGCACCTGTGACGCACTCGCCGCGATGGATTACGTACTTTCTTTACTTTTTAGTCGTCCCTTTTAGTTTCCATTGAAGGATCCGAAATGGTTCTTTATTTTGGAGGGGGGGGGGGGGGGCATGATATTCGTTAGACGACGTCCTTCAAGGGACACTAAAGGGAAAAATTATTCCTTGTGCATAAGTAGATTATCCTTCCACAGTACCGAAAACACCACTCTTCTGGTGAGAAGCCGCTTTGTAAGCCAGAAGGAAACGAAAAACACAGAGGCGAGTGGCGACGCCACCTTGAAGTTCTCGCACGAGCTCATCGTGATGTCATGGATTTTGACAGCGTCTTCTAGGTCTCAGTTAATTCTTAGTGGTAAAGATTGACTACATTGTGTTCTAAAAGACCCCAAGACTGAAAATTTCATGAACTTTTACTGAGCCAACGTGACCCAAATACGAAAAGTTACTTTAGAAGTCGTGACGTCACACTGAAGTGTTGACGTTGGGGTTTGCGCGCGAAATTCAAAAGAATTAGATTAGATTATGGGTTTTTACGTGCCAAAACCACTATCTGATTATGAGGCACGCCGTAGTGGGGGACTCCGGAAATTTGGACCACCTGGGTTTCTTTAACGTGCACCTAAATCTAAGTACACGGGTGTTTTCGCATTTCGCCCCCATCGAAATGCGGCCGCCGTGGCCGGGATTCGATTCTGCGACCTCGTGCTCAGCAGCCCAACACCATAGCCACTAAGCAACCACGGCGGGTTTCAAAAGAATTAACTTTTAGCTTCATTTTCTCTTCTAATATCTCACCTATTGCAGTGTAATTGACGGTGGCAGAGTAATCGAAGAATACTTTACCAGTCTAAGCTGATTTATTGTTTTGCTTTAATGTCCTTTTCAATTGTGAGATCATCCGGTCTTCCTTTGACAAGTTATAAAATCGTCTCAGGCCCCTTCAACGGCCAGTACGGTATGCAAAAACAATTAAACATAGATACGACAAATTTCATATTAGTAGATCTCGTCAAAGAGTGGTAGCTTTAAAAAGGATGCTATGCGAGAAAACGCCTAGCAATTTTAAGCTGACAGAGGGAACTGAGAAAATAAATACAAAGTAAGCTAGGGAATGCAGAACAATGCATTCTAATTAAAAAAAAGGTCGGCATATTATAGCGATGCCTTTTGCTCGATGCTATGGCTTTCTTATCATTGACTCATAATGACCAGGTGATCGTGTTGATAATGCAGAACGTGCGCAGTTCAAGGCAGTGACCAAGAGCGATAAGGGAGAAAATGGAATTGAACTATTACATTATTCCCGGGTAAGGTTTCCAGAAACCCAACCATATCTTGCAACAATAAAGAACATTTTGCTCGTGTGTTAAAATGAGAGGGAAATAAGAAAACTAGACGATCACTGAAATGGTCCATGGGATAAGCATGTTGAAAAAAAAATTCGCCGACGATTACGATACTCCCTATTGCGAACTTAAGCGCTGCTTAATACGTGCTTACATTTCGCGATATGTTGGCTGGCGCGGACAATCTGTCTCGTGCCGCACGTTGCAAACGGAGCGAAGTGTGGCGCTACTGCCTCGCAAATCTGGAGATTGCGCGAGCCAGCGCGTGGGTGACGCGCGGGCGTGATTCACAGCAGCAGCCGCCGACAGACCTCCCAGGCGACGCGCCCTACTCTGGCGCCATGTCGTAGCCATCATCGCCGCACCACGCTTTTCTTCTCACGCGTTCGCCATACCCTCCTCCGCTTTCCGCCTCATGGTTCTGCTGCACCTCCGTTTTCATCCTCGCGTTTTTAATCCGCCGCTGCGCCTCGCTTTCGTTTTCATGTCTCGCTGTGCTCGTTCGCTAGGTTAGGCCGACACCGACGCTCGCCAGCAAGGACGGGCGCCTAGGAGAATAGAATAACACTGCTATTTGTCTCACCGCAGGCTTTCTTCAAGAATGCCGTCGAGCCACTGCATATGACCTTTCCGCTCGCCATGATGATAATGTGGTCTCCGATTGCATCGGCTTCGTCCATGTCGTGGGAAGATATAAGCAGGCTCTTCGTCTTAGCTTTTATCTGCAAGGCGTCCCAGATGCCACGCCGAGTCTGTGGATCCGTGCCAGCAGTCGGCTCGTCTAGGATGAGGAGCTGTCGGGAACAGACTTAGCGTGTAGTAAGCCAAGTGAGCTTCCACCTTCGAGGTGTGTTTGGTTCTATATAACATGAAGCGATAAAAGGTAGATATTTTGCTGAAACATTTGCACATGTAAACCTACCCTATCGAAATATTTCGACAGAACCTATACCACGATTAATGTGGACGTTAATGCCATTACCATTGAGGCAATGAAGCGACGCACCGCATCGTCAGCACAGCGACACGTCATCTGAGAGAAGCGTACATGTAGCCTGGCTTAGAGAACTGCACGGGCCGATTTTTTCAGCCCGGGCCCGGGCCGGGCCCGATTTTACATCGGGCTGCCCACCCGAGCCCGACCAAAAGTTTTATGGCGAGACCCGGGCCCGGCCCGGGCCCGGAAATAATCTACGTTACCCGCCCGGCCCGGCCCGCCACCCCATTACCTTAGGCCCGAACCCGGCCCGAGACCGAAAAAGACCATCGAGTGGCATTAAAAAAATTAAATAAAGAAGAGAATGAAAGAAATTTATGCTTAAGGCATAAATTATGAACATATGCACTTATGAACACCATTTGAGCGGTCTTAACGCAAATACCAGCGCGCGAAGTAGTACGAATGACCCTGCCAAGCAGTATAGCAGTTTCCAACGGCGTGACTTTGATGCGGCCCAATTCACTTCTATCGCCACGCCGCCACAGTATTTTTCCACTTCGGACGCCTCACTGCAAAGCATGGGCCGCCCCAGCCGCTCGTCCCACTCAACCGTATTTTAGTACACTCTAGCCGAAGCGCAGCCACGACAGGTCGTGAGCGCAGCGCATGGATGGAAAAATGGAGAAAGAAAGCTTCTCGTTCCTCCATGGTGCAGCGTAATGCGCGGCTGCTAGGCGGGCGGTTGAGAACATGCGTGCAATCGTGGATGGACGCAGTGCCATATTTCAGCCGCGTGACGAATTATCTTACCAGTCATCGTTTTACCAATTCGCCTTTGAAGAATCAGCAAGTCGCGAACGCGCTTACACCGCGCTGAAAGCATTAATTACATTGATTTAGGTAAGGAATACAATGACATCCTTTGGTTTGAGTCGACTTCGGTCTTTCTGGACTTTTACATTCTGTTGAAACAGCGCAAAATACGACGGAAGCAGAAAAGGGAAGTACACAGGAGTAGCACTGCTAGCTTCCAGCTGCGCTGGGGCAACAGGTTTTTCAGAGTCGAGATGCACGAGAATAACTAGCTGCACGTTACATGCACACCACCAGAAAGTCCAAGCCCGGCCGGGCCCGCGTAGAAATACCCGAGCCCGGCCCGGGCCCGGGTCAAAAAGCCCCTGCCGTGCCCGAGCCCGGCCCGAGCCCATGAAAAAACTGCCCTACCCGGCCCGTCCCGGGCTTTCGGGTAAGCCCGAGCCCGTGCAGTGCTCTAGCCTGGCACCTTTCCCGCATTTTCCTCTAGACGCGCTGGACCATCTAGAGGCACCGCCACGAATTCAACTCGTGGCGCATGCGTGAACATATATTCAGACAATATATTGTTTCATTATGTTTAGGAGTGAGGTTCGATGCCGTACTGCACCGTAGAAATATGAAATTATTTTTGTTGTCATTGGAGAGCGTCACATACCAAGTGGCCCAGTTTGGTCCTATGGTTGGTCTATAACCGGGCTTTTTCAGAATTACAGCTTAGTTCCCTCCCTATTAAACGATGAATTACCGAGTGATACAAGTTAGTGGGAAAATGGTTAGAGGCCCAGCCAGACAGGCAGAAACATAGACACCGGAAAGGGCGTGAAGTGTCCTAAGAGCATTAAAAACACCTTTACCGCATATCTAGTAATCCAGCATGAACAGGTGAAGGTAACATATAAAAACCCGGATGTTCCCGTACATATGGGGTATGCCCCGACATATGATATTGATGGCAAGGCCCGTAAGTGTATAGAGATCCCATATAAGAAACTGTATGCTATTACATATCATATGGCGCATGTCCCGTATTTAGGAGCAAACGGTATTTTATATGGGACGCCCCTGTGTTCCCATAAGAATATTAGATATGTGACTAATATGGTTCTTTCGATCGATAGGGTAGCAGCAGATATCATGCTGTTAGGACACTAACTGCGCATTGACGAGAGAAAAGGACAATATTACAAATTACTGAAAGAAGTAATTATAAACTAATTCCCATCCACTATACGCACAACTTATTCTTGAAGAGAGATAACAAGCATGCACCTTTCCAAGCACCTTTCCGGTGTCGCCTCAAACACAGACGCCAGCAAATTCTAGAGCAAGTGTAACAAGCTGACAGGGTAGCTGATTTCTTCGCTTAGGAAGTACGCGCACTGCTTCTTTCGAAACAATGGTCACACGTGTATATGATACAAACAAGCTTTATGAATGTTTGGCGAAACCACTCCCAAATGAAATACATTTCATGTCAATACCATAATCGGGCACAAAGGCTTGGGTTTAGTCACCATGGGTGCATTCAGATACATGATAAACGTGTCCATTATGGTCGTGTCCGAATGCACATCAAAACGAAATGCCAGGAGTTCGCTGAAGCACATTAACTAACCTTCACACTCATGAAACTTAATTGAGGGGCAGAGCGAGAGTCTATCACTCCCCACAACTTTCAGATGCTACACATTACGCACAAGGAAGAGCTACTAGCGTCACTTAACAACTTGTTGGCTTCTTTGCATCGCCCGCCTAAGACTCTGCATTCTGTAGAATCCCGCGCCCCACCTTCACCCGCGCCCTTGAAAGACGAGATTCGAGAGCCGCGGTTCGAAATGTGAGGTATTTTGAGGCCCGTATATTAATTGGACAATATTGTTGAAGAGCGCGCCAAAGACAACTGTTCCCTGTTAAAGCTGTTAGCACCTGTGTACGAGCTTGCATACCTTCGGATCTGTGGCGAATGTGATTGCGATGCTGAGCCTGCGTTTCATGCCTCCAGAGAGCTCGCTTGGATAGCTGGGTGTCTTGTCCTCCAGCCCTACCAGCCTTAAAGCACTCCCGACGGCTTCGTACACATCCTTGGACGCTGCTCCTTTCAACTGTGGAATGTAAAAGCGTACAAAAATAAATAATCACAGAGCTAAATCTAACCCTAATAAACGTAGTACTGTGTCGTAAACGTTGCCGAATAGTGCGCTAAAATTTAAAGAATGTTGCTTCTTGATACATTCTATTACAGCTTTTTTTAATGAAATAGGGTACATGTAGCGTAATTATTGTGTTTAGTCACTATGTGCAATGCCTATCGACACAAAGCTTGAATTAACATTCAACAAAATTTACCACACCGACAACACAAGGTATGTCCGCAAGTTGTGTGTCCACGAAACAGCACCCATTGAGCCACATAAGCTATTGATCAGCGAAGCGAATTGACAGCATGTTATCCGATGCTGGTCACAATATCAGCCGTCATCTTAAGAAAACAACAAGTGTGCGGCGCGAGGCACCCTATGAGATTGACGAGGGGTGCAGAGAAGGTAGATGGGCGTCAGAGAACGGTGTGTTGATAGCCGCTGAAGAACACGGGGAGTGAACAACAAGTTGTGCTCACATAAGAAAAAAATATATATATACAGTTCCAACGCCCACACACTGGAATCTGAGAATCAAGGTTTTCGTGAAACGGTTAAATAAGTTCTATGCAAATACCTATACGTGTTCTGCCCAGCGTGTTGCACCATAATATGTCAAAATAATAACTGCAATACACTATAAAGACAACTGCAACGACAATACATAATTTAGCACACTTTGGGGACGGATATCTCGAGAGCGATGCTATATACGTATACTCTCAAGATTTCTGCTAGGCAAATATAGCTTGGCTACCCCTCAGTTTCAATTTCGCAATTTCAGCAGGTTAATAACATTAAGACGTAATAGTGAATAACTTTAATTCGCTACATAATCATTTCAGTTTGTCATGCAAGTAACGTCCGCTTCTTCGTGTAAGCCACTTGAACGGGTGAAGTGCGTTATGCTTCACAGGTGATCTTGAAAAAATCCGTTCCAACCAAGAAAAGCAACGAGACACACCGGCGGTACCGCTCGCAACGGAAGTAAAATTTCGCACGATAACATATACGCGCACCACTCGTTGAGAAACCGTGTGATAGCTGCATTCAGAAGAAAATGGGTGTTGTTTTATAGTGTAAAACAGAAATGTATTTGATTGCTGCAATCACGCAAAAAAAAAAAAACGGCATGGAGAATGCTGCGACTAGGCGCCCTAGGTGCGACGACCGCACCCAGTGGCATTGTATATTGCAAGGAAACGTCGTGTGTGTAGTGTTCTTTGCTGGGAGCTGGGCCAGGACCAGCACTATTGCAGTAATCAACTTCCCTTGCTTTAACGGCACTTACAGAATGGGAAGCTCGTCCGGTTGTACGGGAAGGTGCGCCATGGTATGTACTCCCCCGCCCCCCTCTTTGCGAATTGGGCAACGCAACTTATCAAGCGAAGCTTGTATTGCCTCGCAAGTGTCGGCGGTGGTCATGCTGAAACCCTATCAAATACATGTCGAAAACTCGCTTCTCGTTCACTTGGTATATACGAAAATTGGCATGAAAGGGTACGAATGTATGGCTAACATGACTGATAGGTCATGACATCAATAACTTCACATGCTCGTCAGTTATGTCACGTATAACAAGAATAAGATCACATGTGGCGCATACCCGCAATGGATATTGCGGGTATGAGCCTAGGGACAAGAAAGAAGGAAGGAAGGCAGGAAGGAAGAGAGAAGGAAAGAAAGAAAACCCGGTTGCTCCCAGAGAAGAGCGGCCGGCGCCGGATTACGTCACGCACGCGACCAATCAGGGTCGCTTGGTGTGTCGCGGGGAGGGAAAAGGAAGGAAAGGAGGTTGGCGCGCGCTTCGCCGGGCTTCCGTTGCCTCAGATCGGTTTCGGCACCCGGATGGGAAGACCTCGCGCGGTGCTTTCCTGCCGAGGACCAGGCTGCGTTTGAGCAACGGCGCCGCGAACTCGCTCGGGAAAGGGCTCGTCGTCGACGTGCCGATTCTATCGTGAGGGCAACCGAAACCTAGGCGAAACGTCATCGAAGAGTCGCCGACCCTGACTTTTGGGCAAACGAAGGGGAACGCCTGCGACAGCGTCCTCTTTCCACAAGCTTCGCTTCCCGCCATTTTCTCGACAGGGCAAGGGCTCGGAATTTTGTTATTTGGAAACACAAAGCCGAGGCCTTCGTCAGGCATTCCAGCCTTTAGTCCCGGCTTCCTCCTCTGTACGAAGGGAAAATAAACTTCACTTCCTAGTTTAAGATGTTTGTGACAAACTTCAATAGCTTCTTCCGACATTATATGGAAGCGTACGTCCTCTTCTGTCAAAGCAATGATCTGCGCATGCAGGTACAGACTCCTTCAGTGAACTACGTACGTGCAGCGGGGACCGGCGTCGACATATTTGGTCATATGCTAAGGATTACTGCAAAACAACTGGACATTTGTGAGATTACTTTTTTTTGTGTTAGCCAATTTTTAAGCAGAATTTATACCAGATGCCCATATGTGTAACCGCATGGAAACCCATGCAGACGTCAGATTGATATGTTATGGTTAAGTATTGCACACACGCAAACACATTTCATTTTGACATGAGTTGTCCGGCCACTGCCGAGAGAAAATCGCGAACCTGTCGGGCTAAACAACGAAGGTAAGACTTACCGATGCGAAGTATATCAGGTTGTCGATGACAGTCAGGTCGTCGAAGAAAATATCGTTCTGCTGACAGAAGCTGACTAACTTTCGCACCTCGCCGCTGTGGGTGGCCACGTTGAAGCCGCAGACTTTAGCGATGCCACTAGATGGAGCTTGCTTACCTGTTATTCGAGGTTTTGTGAAAGGGACATAGACATAAGAATCCCCTGCTTTTACAAAAAAAAAAAAACACACACATTACAGCTGTATAGTGTATGGCGGTGTTCTTTTATACAACACGCGTTTTAAGCGAAGCTTAAAACAGACGTGCCTTGACACGTACAGCGCTTGCGTATACACGAAGAGAAACGAGTACCGTGTTCCGAAATTTAAAAAAGCAAGAAATAAAAATAAACTGGAGGCATTTATTTTATGGAGGTGATCGGCGACTTAGTGCGAATAGTAATCTCTGTTATAAAGGGTTTTAGCATTCACGAAAGATAAGGGCACATCAGCAGACACACAGGGTGCAATTTTGCTGTAAGCCGAAATGACCAATGATACCACGATAGCTTAACTTGTTGTAATCACTGCTTCGGAGTTGAAACTCCGCAGTAACCCCAGCTATCCCTATAGCCTCCTGGCTGCGCCACTTCATCGCAGTGGCTATTCATCAAGCGAGCGCGTTTGATGCGGAGGTGACCGTTGCGGATGGGGCGCTGTCGCGTGTATATGCTGCATACCCCTTGCCTCAGCTTTTCCCACAAATTCGGGGGGTCGGATTGATACCAGTATGACATACTCGGTGGTCAGAGCCCAAGTTGTCGGTTGGGGCATATACCCAGTGGTATATGCACGCTCTGCTCCTGCTTTCGAGGTTTTGGGTTGGCCACTCGATTCATGCTGAAACTCATGTTGAAGTATCCTTGCTAATGCTAAGCCAGTTGCTAGGCCTATATTATCAGGAGATAATTTCGTCGATTGCAATTGATCAGAAGTGTCCTCGCACGTGACTTCAGAGATGTAGGAAATCACTGATGATGATGATGCTGATCCTTCAAGATATTACATGTATTCAGAGCGGGGGATGAACCAGGAATTGCTGTTGTTTGCATTTCCCTCTTTTTTTAATCCATCAGGCATGCTCTCCCATAGGTGTTCAGAACGGGAGGAATGCGTTGAAGCTTCCGATTTCTTGCTTGTTTGTCCCTTCAATATTGAAAATATTGTGCTTATCGTACTACCAACCATGCGCATTGATTTTAAAGCGAAGCTGTCTTTGCGAATCAACCTTGACTTAGCCTCGCTGAATACCTCACAAAAAAAATTGATTACGTGGCCCATGATGGGATTGAACCTCAGACTGAACCTCAGAACCGCACGGTAGCCCAATGCTCCAACCATCAGGCCGCAATTTCGTTTCTTTCTTTGTTTCTTTCTTTCTCACTCACTCACTTTCTTTCTTTCTTTCTTTCTTTCTTTCTTTCTTTCTTTCTTTCTTTCTTTCTTTCTTTCTTTCTTTCTTTCTTTCTTTCTTTCTTTCTTTCAGGCCACAATTTCTTGTTATTTACTGCATTCCAAGTCTCAATAGAAATACAAACGTTCTTCAAGATACAATACAACTCAACATTTCTGATGTGGCCGCTCTAATACTTCTTAAGGTACTCAAGGTCAACTAGCAACTTTACGCACTCTGGTGGTTCGGGCTGTGCCCTGTATACATGACTTAAGTACGCCACACTTCAATGAAATTTATTCGCACGCTACATGTGTTTATCTCGGCGTGACGAACTTGCATTCTCGTCTTCCATATTCTGTGAAGGCTGACCACCATGAAGATATCGTACGGAATCTCTTGATGTTCAACAAGTAAAAAGAGTTTTCCATGTGGCGTCATCTGAAGGTTCGTTTTTAGTGATCTTTTTAGTATTTCCTACTGAAGCACAGGGTCTCAACAATATATAAAAACGTGTTTTATTGTTTGGGGCTTTTCGCGCAGAACACAGTTTTTCCTCCACGGGACAAAGAAACCCTTTTCCTGCAACTATGTGTTGACTGAAAATATGCCGCCGTGCAATTGAAAGAAATTCATCGAGGGTTACGATACTCCCTAATGTGAAATTTGAGCGCAGCTGTATACTTGCTTTCATTTCGCGATATATTGGCTTGCGCGGACAACGTGCCTCGTGCGGCCCGTTGCAAACGAAGCGAAGTGTGGCTCGACGGCCTCGCTAATCGGGAGATCGCGAGAGGAAGCGCGTGGGTGACAGGTAGGCGCGATTCCCAGCAGCCGCCACCGACAGACCTCACAGACGACACGCGCTACTCCGGTGCCATCTTGTAGCCATCGTCGCGCACTACGCTTTTCTTCTCACGCTTTCGCCATGCCCTCCTCCGCTTTCCGCCTCGTGGTTCCGCTGCCCCCTCCTCCTCGCGCTCTCTTCGCTTTCGTCGCTACTTTTCATCCCCCTCTGCGCTCCGCGTTCGCTCTGATCTCTCGCTGTGCTCGTTCGCTCGGTTATGCGGACGCTCGCCGCATGAACGGTTGTCTAAGAGCTGCGCTCTATAAAAAGGACTTGACTGCAGGTTTTTCTGGCATCCTTTCAATCTTAAAAGCGCCCTGCCCTTGGCCTTTAGACTATATGGCCCTGTACAGTGGTACTGGCATCATATAGTCAATGAGGGTATTGTGCAATCTTTTCCTAGTTACTTCACTTAAGTTAAAGGAAAACGCACTTTCTCTATACGCAATGCCGATACAACTTCTTTAATATATCGCTTAACAGCTCCCCACTTCTGATTCCTTGACAATATGACAAAATCTGGCAAAATTTCTCCGAGATGCCCACTTGTATTACATTGCATAAAATAAAATCTTTCGGATTCTTAAGAAAGAAAAAATCATGATACAAGCTCGCCTCGCAACGTTTTTATATAAATACGCATTTGGTGCCGCAGCTAAACGTCGCCTCCCCTCCCACCCTCCCGTCTCCCCACGACCTGTCGCGCGACGAAAGAAGTCGCGTTTGCTTTCCGCCGCGCGTTCGCTGCCCGTGTAAGCGCGCGTCCCTCGGGCGCTTTAACTCGCACATACAGCATTCGGCGCGCAGCGACGATTTCATCGCAGTTGGACTCTATACAGAACCTCACGACGACGGCGACACCGATGGCAGAAATTCGCTGGCAGTGTCCATATGATTGCTATGACAATAAAAAGGCCGCCGAAAGAGCCTCGCGTGACATGCCTGTGAGGATGCTCATGAGAGTGGTCTTTCCAGCACCGTTGTGTCCCAGCAGGACCGTCACTTTGGACTCGTACACTCTGAAATCGACTGCGCTCAGGGCTGGCTTCTTCCCGTACATCTGCTCAGACAAGAGGCACGCGTTATTTCCGCAGTGTGAGTCTCGCATTCTTCTAGATTAACATCATGTATCATCAGCATATTAAAGTCACCAACTCCTTCATATGCCCTCACAGATTCTTCAAGGACCACATTAACTATACAGGGTGCTCCACCACGGCCTTCGAGATTTGCGTGCGCCGGCTGGCGCGCGCAAATTTCGGATGCCATGGTTTCAGTTAACTCGTGCCAAGTTTTAAAAATCTACGCGTGCGCTAGAGGTATGAAACCAGCTTAATATTGTTCACATTCCCCTTCAGCAACTTAATGTATTGACGGCAAATGTCGTTAAAAACAGCTGGAGAGGGCAGGAGGTGGAGGTGGGGGGTAAGGGGGAGGTACTTACTAAAACTGATATAACGGAAACATGTAGCATTATTGCTTATAATAAGGCGGGGCAAAATGAGACACGGGGCAAAACGCGACATTTTGACTTTGCTGCCATCTATACCTAAGACCAAAAAAGTTCTTTTTTCTGATTCTTTATTTCATCTATAAGTGAGGGTAGTTGTCCATTCCTTTTGATATTTAGAAAAGTTAGCGATTGTACGAAGTGGTCCTGTGGGAAAAAATGCAACGGTGTTGTTAGTGAGCCCGTGAACCACCAAAAAGGGGTGAAATTCTGCTCGCTGAAATTTTCGGAGCCATGCATGAAGGTACCTCCGCGTCAGTTCAGCAACGTAAGTACTTATATTGTTGTTGCTTTGTACCTCTGCATGGCTGCATGCTACCAAAATTTTAGTTCTGTAAGCGTAATGGGGTAAAGGGGACTTTTTTTTAATTTGTGAATTTTAAAGGGCAAAACGCGACAAAAAGGCATTGAATCGGCATAAATGTTTTCTTACTAAATGAATTATTATTTACGCACAAAGTACCTCGAGCAGCCAGTCGCGTGGCAATTCTGCGTGTATTCGCGAGCTTCTTTCAGACCCGGAAAAACAAATTTATGTAGCACGTATTGAGCAACAGAAAGCTGTATCGCGGGTTTTCATGTTGTTCTACAGCTTTATCATTGACACTTTGATAATTAGGACTGTACTTCTCGAGTTAGATAATTACTTACACTTACCTAATTAAATCTCCGTAACGAACAAAATTACTGGCGGCTACTCCACTGTACTGGAAACAATACGCACTAGGTTTGCCTCGCGTAACGCCGTTCCTCCTTTTTTTTAATCGTCCTGCGTGATAGCTGGGGCACCCTGTATATATACACAAGCATATACATGTATATATATGAACGAGAAGAAAGGGAACCGAGGGGCCCGATTTTTAATATTCATATCATAAGAAGTCAACAAACAATGACACCAAGGACAGCATAGGGGAAATTACTTGTACTTACTAATTGAATTAAAGAAATGATAACTTAATAGAAACGAAAATGGATGAAAAAAAAAAACAACTGTCCGCAGGTGGGGAACGAACCCACGTCTTCGCATTGCGCATGCAATGCTCTTAACATTGAGCTACCGCGGAGCCGTTTTCCCATCCGCTTTCTGTGGTATTAATGTTTGGCACCTAGAACTAACCCTGGGAGTGTTACTATATATATCTATATATATATATATATATATATATATATATATATGCTTGTATGCCCTAGAATGGCAGTTTATTATAAGTCATCATTTCTTTTTATTGTATTATTTATTTATTGTTTTTCGCTGACTTCGGTTCATGACAGCAACCTCCATACCTTTGTGATGTTGTTGGCGATGATGATTGGGCGGATGTCTGCCGGTATCTCCTCGAATCTAGCGGGGTTTTGCTGAGAAGGCGTGGCTCCTTCGATAGACACCGTGCCTTTGGGATTCCAGTAATTCGGCTGCGAATATTATTAAGCAAACAGTTAACTGTTTTTCTCATATATCAATGATTAGACTTGAAGTAATGCTGCAGAACAGCGTCGAACAAGGCTTTGAAGTGCGCCTTTGGCCATTAGGTCTCACAAGCTTCTCTAATAGGACTGTCTCCATAAGAAATTCTCGACCAACGATTCAAATCAAACCAAGGAAGTTCTCCATACTGAAACACCCCGCGAACAGGGAACAATAGAGTTGATTCCACGTATGGTGGCCCTATGCAATTAGCGCACGTTTCGCTAGCTACAACAGGGCTTCATCAACCAACAAATCTAGCAGAAAGAATCTCCGTGGCTTTCTGTTTATAGCTATCACGTCTTTTAAGTTAGGACGGACTCATCAAAAAAGAAAGAAAACTGAGAAGCAAGTTAACCTAAGCGCCATGGTTTACTCCTTCACTCAACTGTCTAAGCTACAACGATGTTAATATTATTTGAATTGAATTCAGGTGTTTTACGTGCCGAAACCATGATTTGATTATGAAGCAAGCCATAGTAGAGAATTCCGGATTAATTTTGACCACCAGGCCACCTTCAACGTGCCCCCAATGCACAGGTGCTTTGCATTTGGGGTCCATCGAAATGCGGCCGCCGCAGCGGGGATTTGATCTGTTGACCTGGAGCTTAGCAACGCAACGCCATAGCCGCTAAGCCACCGCAGGAAGTCCTGCAACTTTGTTAAAGTGCCAGACGATTGAGTCCTATCGTCCCTTCTCGGTTGTAACCCTTACCAACACCTACACACTAATTGGACGTGAAACACTCTAATATTCCTCCTTGCTCGACCACCGAGCACAGCTGCTCGCGGAGTTTGTGTTCCGTCTCTGACCTAGCACGCCGCGGCTGACCTAGCTACCCAGTGCACGACTATTGGGGGCCTTTATCGGTAATTTACTGCCAGGGCTAACGGTTCCTGAAGATGTATGTGTGGGCGCATGACAGAGCAAGACACTTTTTTGTCAAGACATCGTGTAGCTCAGCTAGCAACAAAATACGGAACAATTGGTAAGCGCCTTCCATAATATAAAAAGTGAAAGCGCTTCCGCAATAGCAACGAAAGTTGCTTTTCTGAGCAGTGGAGCAAAGCACAACAAATTGTTGCCTTCTGTAATAGACCTAAGCGACTAATACCATTGTTTTTGCATTATAGTCTAACCCGGATATATCGAACTCGAAGGGGATCGCTAAATAGTTACATATGTCAAATAAAATTTATACAGAAAAATTTTAAGGGGAATACAGCAGTTCGTTATACACGATAATTCGGTATATCCGGGTTTTACTGTATTTAGTTCCTACCGCAAGGAAAAATAAGGGCCTTTGGGGATTGTCGGTGCTCCAGGGCAGGACGTTATGGAGGTAGCAAGCCAGAAACACCATGACGATGTCACAGGCGAACATAGCAAGCCAGATTTCCAGTATCGTGATGTTGTCCACATCGAGCACATTCCTGGTAACCACGGACCAGCCCGTGCCTCCTGCAATTCCGAATGATTCCATTTGAAGTAAGAACAACGTTACCTTATATGGGGCTAAATTTGAAGAAATATGTTAGACGCTATATTGCACTATCGCAGGCAAATTGTAGAAAACAGTGTCAGCTATATATTACGTTTAAATTTGGCTGCGTTTACTCAGCCGTGAGTTTGTTCTGCTGCTAATGCACGTCGAACTGCAGAAAAGGTCAACGCGTCATGCGTAATACATTGTCCCCTTTTCTCGTCCATGTGCTATCTCTGTGCTCATCTGCGTGCGCTCGCTCTCTCCACTGATCGCAGCACTAATTTGTAGAACGTGCTACTGAAGCAAATCAAAAACACCGCCACCTGCGTTTGCGCCTCTTTGGTAACATTCACTGCTTACGCCTGCCATGCGCTGCTTATGGGTTCTGGTGGTCATTTTAATTACTGCCCCGGTTTTCAAGCGAAGCATATATTGCCTCAAGTGTCGGTGCCGTTGAAGGTGTGACCGCGAAAAATCCGTCTCGGCGCAAGTGAAGGAGAACGGCGGGAAAGGCTGAGAATAGACCGTTGGTGAAACACGTGAGGCGCGCGCCCGTAACACGTGACGGGAACACCCAATCAGGAGCTGGCGCGCCGCGGAGGAAGGGCAAGGGAAGGAAACGGCCTCGCGCGCGTTGCGTCGGGTCTCCTTTTCAGTGCACGCTCGGCAAACCGATGGGAAGGCTTCGCGTTGTCCGGTCGGCGGCGAAACAGGCCACTTTCAACGAGAAACGCCGTCAACGTCACCGGCAGCAGGCTCGCGCTCGCCGTGCGGATCCTGCGTTCAAGGGAGCCCAACCCCAGGCTTGGTTACAGCGGCAGACAGCGGATGCCACGCTAAAAGCCCGTCTTACCGAAGCCCAGCGTCAGCGAAGGGCAGAGAAACCCGAGGCCAAGGAACGCGACATCCAATTTTGAGGGTACGACAAGATTCGCGTAGACCCCTGTTCCCAGCAGGGGAAAGGCCCACAAATTTTCTCTGCTATGAACTCAGTACCCATTTGCACAAAGTGGTGTGGTATAGTTGTGGAGAGAGCAAACCGCTCGGTCTACAAGCATAAACCGCTACAGGCATTCTCCTAGTTTGCGCATCGACGTTGAAAATTAAGTAAATCAGTAAACATAGGTAAGGACGTAATAAGAGAGATATTTGACGTTTTCGGAGGCTGACATTGTTTTCAGAAATGTCAAGCGAGCATATATCTTGAAAGCGATCTACGATGGGGGCACAGTGCGGCGAATGCTGGGCCGCGATTTTGTACCAAGGCATTATGACTTATTCTACTCTAGTCTTATCATCCACCGCTCACGGACGGCTGATCTCGTTGATAATGCGAGCGGATCATCGCTCCGACCACTGAAAAAGCGGGATAAGCGCGAAAAGGCATTATTACTTTAAAGGCATCGCTACAAAATAGCGGCCCTGATAGCTTCGTGAGCGCTGTGTTCTCGCCGCTTAGTTGGCGTTGAAGTGAGAGGCAGCACGTAGGTGAATTCGCTTGCCACTGCGGGCCCTATCTTGAAAGCGATCGCCTTGCGGGACGGACGGAGGGATGGTTTTCCTCGTTGGGTAAGCAAATAAATGCTTACGCATTCAAAATGTGCGATGTAATAATGCTAATGCCTTTCTCTCGCATTTACCGCTAAAGTGCCACTGAAGTTTTTTTTTTTCATAACCGGTTGCCTATGCAAACTAATTTACAAGCTTATATTGTATATGAAGAATACGTTGTTTGATCAGGTAAGTTTATACAAGTATTAAAACATGGGATACCGACGTGCATTTTTTTATTAAAGGCGCCAGCAGTGAATTTTCTTTTCGATTATTTATACTTAAATACGCACAAGGTTAGGACAAAATGCTAGTAATTTCATCACCGAGGTTACTGACCTTCATAATCTCGAGCAAGGAAGGCAATTCTCAAGACAGCGAAGAAGCCCTCAGCCGGTAGCAGAGCTGTGAGAAGCTTGTCAGCCTTGGACGTCGTGATGTACCGAGGCACACTAATCGATGAAGCGCTATCAGAAATCCTTACGCCATAAAACACCGATACCAAGCCGATGATCAACCCTATCCAACCTGGAAAAGGAAAAAAAAATAAAAAATGGTGACAAAGCGCTCGTACTTAACAGCAAGAGCACTGGTTGCATTTTAACGCAAGCGCACTACGTAAATGACGTAAACATAGGACGGATTGGGACCGTCTCTGCGAAGTACGGTACCACCTCCCCAGACCGAGTAGGGCCCGTTTTATAACCATTTATTAATTTACTGACAGCACTACATGCGCACAGAAGGCATTACTCCGGGGCTCATTAGAAGATAAACGAAAAAAAAAATACAATGATAGCTATAAAAAATCCAAGGACACCTAATTACTTTTTATGAGTTGTGAATGCGAAAGCATTATTGTCCACATGGACGCGCTGAGCGATTCTTCGAGTTATGAATTCCTTGCGGGAAAACGAGCGCGTTGGGACGCTTGACGTGTTTTGATTTTGCCTTACCGAGGCCCAGTTAGAATGCAGGCGAGAGCTTACACGGACAAGAAACGCGCGGTTAGCACAGGCTTCTGAGAGCGAGAGTGGGGGTGACATGACGTCACGGCGATGCCGTCTCTTCACACGCAACACCTGGCGCGCTCTCGTGGCAGTAGGGTTTCCCATTCGCCTGCTCTGCTCCATCGAGGCGCGCTCGGGACGTCACGGCCAATTTACGTGCCGTTTCAATGGTACAGACGACAGACGCCGTTTTTTTTTTCGCTCAGTGGTCCATTGACGCTTTCGCATCAAAAGCAAAACAAAATCGACACATTATAGTGTCAGTAACAGTCGCATGACATGTGTCGAAGTAAAAAGACACAACGCAACACGTGGTATAAAACTTAAAGACAGGTATAAAGTGGCTCAGAAAGACTGGCAATGTTTCGATAGAAGGACCTATCTTCATCAAAGGCATTTGGCGAAGACAGGTCCTCTTATCGAAACGTTGACCAGCCTTTCTTAGGCACGTTATCCCTGTTTTCAACTTTTGTACTACAGTGTGCTACTCGATCTGTCAGCCCCTTCTTGATTTAAGATAACAGGTGCACACTTCCGCATCATGACTGCGTTTCATGCAAATGTCACCAAAAGACTCACTGGACGAGGTAGCAGCAGTATTAGCTAAGCTGTTCCACACACATATTGTGTGTGGAGAAATAATAATATTAAATTTTTGTCAACAAAGACAATGTAGTTTTTACAAATTTAATTAGATTGCCCTTCAAAAGTAATGACTGTTGCCGCCTTTTTGCACTAAAACTGTTCACATTTTTTCCAGAAGTGTAATCTCAGTGGCAGGCTCTAAACAGGCAGTTTAGAGCATCAAGAAAGATGGTGAAATGAACTAGTTGAAGGGTGAGCTCGAGAAACAGGTTATGATGCAAGCACAGCGGAGGCCTTTTATGTACGAGTATGAGTAGTGAAGGTATAGATGCATTCCCTATTTCACTTTTTGTGCGGATACATACATTCATTTGGACCACTTATACGAAGAGTGTGTTTGTTAAAGGTGTTTGCTAAAGCGCAGCAAAGTGCGGGAGCATTAATCGTCGCATACTAATAATAGCAGGGCATTAAAAAAAATTCTAATTCGATATTTTAAAAGGGCATCGAATAGAAAAGCAATATAAGCTGTACAGTCGAATCCGGATATATCGGATCTGTTGGGGATCACAAAAAATTTCAATATATCGGTAATTCGATATATAAAATAAAAGTCGTTACAAAAAATTTCAAGGGAATTTTACTGCTGTTCGTTATACACAATAATTCGTTATAAATGTATTCGATATATCCGGGCTAGACTGTATAATTACCCTTCTACAATACCAATAAATCACTCTTACGGTGAAAAGAAGCTTGTTAGGTAACGAAATACGTAAGAAGCCTTCGGAGATGTGCGCCATTCTGACAAACTGATACATCAAAGGCAGCGAGGATACATTAGCGAGTTCTCACACTCTTCGTTAGTGTTACAAGGCTTTGCTTTGGCCACTGCCAAAAATTTACCCAAGACTTTGGAAACCGCTCCACTATGTTCGATACAATTCCTCGCTGTACATGCGCTTTTCCAAAGGCTCATGCACTATCACCAAGCGTTGTACTTCCATAGCTTGCGTTATATCCGACGCATGTTGCAGTATTCTACGTCGGGCTGCGCATTGCAGTGGCCTCGTAGAGCTGGGTTATTTGCTGTTCTTCGCACTGTTCTTCTGCGCAGGCTGCGCCTTGCTGGCTGCTCAAGCGGAAGCGTTTTGTGGCTCGTAACTTATTTCCAAATTACGTTCTGTCGGTCGTGTCGCAACATTCTACCAACGTACTACATCATCTGGGACTCACGTATATACACACGACAATCGTGCCATAATCTAGTATTTTATCAATCGTACAGTGGTTTCAAAGCAGGTTTGCGATGTTTTCTTCACACAATGACTTTATCTTTGATTTGCATTTGATACCAACAGCGCCGTCAGCTTTCACTACCGCGGACGTACAAACTCCAAGCTGAATTACGCAATAGTCTGGCTAAAGTGAACCACGCAAAGCTTTGTCTATTCGAGTGAAGCATGCGCAAGAAAACTTACGATGTATACTCGCTGATAAAACGTTTCAGAACAAATTCAGGGCTCTTATAAACCTTTTCATTGATCGAGGAGAAAAGCTCTGGCAACTGGCGCGCGGCAAGCCTTTCCTCATCTGAATGAACGAATTCAGGGGTTTTTACGTGCCCGAACCATGATTTGATTATGAGGCAAGCCGTAGTGAGGGACTCCGGATTAAGTTTGTCCACCAGGGTATCTTTAACGTGCCCTCAATGCACGAGAAACGGGCGTCTTTCTCATTTCGTCCTCATCGAAACCCGGCCGCCATGGCCGGGATTTGATCCCGCGACCTTGTGCTTAGATGAGCAACACCATATAGCCGCTAAGCCACCGCGGCGGGTCGTTCCTCCTCTCTGTCTTGTGCGGGTCGGTGCGGTCATGATTGAACATGTTGCCATCGCGTGTTGCGGAACGATTTGGAGATTTCTTAGCTCGTCCTCCAGCAAATTTACGTGATGGCAGTTCATGTAAGTACGTCGGGGAACCACTGTGCAGATTTGAGGTGCAGCAGTAACTGCAGTCTGCGAAAATGTGTCTCAGTTGCGGAAGCATGGGACGTGCATCACCAGCCGTGGTGTATGTGTTGCGAACTATATTTTGGCTGCTTTAAGTTTCACTCGACGAACACCAGCGGCGTCTGTGGCTCGCCAGCGTGAATTGGAAAATCTTCTCACTGTGTGATCGCTTGGCGTGGGAACTGACCTATAAGAACGCTCGCGCACGACCAACTCAATGCAATCCCGAAATATCTTAACGCCAATCGTTAGAACATTCACGGCAGCCATCGGCATCACGCACTTAAAGTTCACTATGTTATGACTACGATAGCTTCCTGCATGAGGCCGATGGCATGGCTCAACACAGCGATCACTGCGGTTGTTAAACCAACATGATACATAACGTTTGTGTTTTCGCATTTTTTCAATGCCCTGTAAAGCAGTAATCCGACGGTTATATGTGAGGATACAGTTGCCGTAAAATAGGTGAGTGCGTCGTAGAGGACGGGCAGAACACAATCGAACAAAAAGAAAAACCGGTTTTCGTTCATTTGCGGTTTGTACAGTGTGAATCACGCTTGTCTAGAGTGATCCATTGGCCGATTTGGTCGCCATCTTACAAGGCAAGACGCAAGATCTAACGCCGGAATAAGACGACGCATGTTCATGCCACGTGCTCGGTCCATGCGCTATGGTACAAACAGATCTATAACCCAGCAGCTACCGCTACGTATAGCTGCTTCGGGAGCTCGCGCAGTCCCTAGCCGCCTTCTGCGTGAGACAAGTGTGATTTACACTGTAACGGTATACTGTTATTTCTATACAAAACTTAAAAATCTTAATGGACCAGAAACGCATCCAACGAATGAGGCAGTCGCGCACTGTATCTACAAATTAAAATGTGAAAGCTTGTCAATTAAACAGCACGACTTATTCCGTAGCAGAACGGTACTTACGCTGCAAAGATGGTCGCGTATGTTTTTCAGCTACTGCTTACTGCTAAACCACAGCTTATGATTACGCGGAGAATGTTGCAGTAAATACGCATTCGTGGAACGATGGTTTATTAATTACACAACCGATGTCAGAGTCTGATTGTGGGCTGAAACGCGAGCGCTCACATCGCACCGCGGGTGCACCAATCGCCTCAACGTTTCACAATACCGTATCAGACCTAAAGGACACTACCTTGTACCAAGTAGACCATGCTAGCCAGAATACATTCACCAGCAGCATGCCGCCGAGCGTATCATATCCGGCATACGACCTGTAGCATACGCACATGCGGGCATGGCGGCGATTGCAGACAGCTTCTTGATGGCGCCACTGCCTATAGGCAATATGGAAGTGTCCATTAAAAAAAAAAAGGTATCTACGCAAGTTGCATAGCTCGCTGTTCTTTCATACCGGCCGCGCCGCCACATGCCTTTTCATTAGGCGGTGATCTCTGAGGCCAGCCATGATTATGGCTTTTGACGGCGCCTACTCGGGCCCACTTAATCTTTTGTCGGCAAATATGGAATACGTTATATTGGCAAAAATCTAACAAAGAAAATTAGTCAAGTTTCTAGAGAACTTACAGAGCAACAACGGCCCAAATAGGAAAGAATGCTTCGAAATCCGTGTCGTCAGAATGAGGTATACCGGCGCTATAGGGTTTCGGCGCGAAATTCGGAAATCGGAACTTTGAGCTCCATTTGCGCTTCTCAATATCGACCTCTTACGCTGAGATTAACGAAACTATATATATATTTAAAAACGCTTTATCAGTTTCAATTCATTCAGTGTTCACCTTCGATGTTCCTTTAAATATTTCGCAACAATTCAAAGCCCCTATACGCAAGAACGCAGCGACTAGGATATAATGAAACGCCAAGCATCCAAAAGGGACGCAAGGCGCCGGCTTCAAACAAAGCACCGGGCGACTCTGCAATACTTTTTTGGTTTCTCTACCCTATTTAAAGTGTCTGAAGGGAAGAAGGGGGGGGGGGGGGGGATAGCGCGCGCTGCCATGAATTAGTTAATTACTACGTACCTTTGGGAAACACCCACATGATCAATATGATCAGCAGCGCGTAACCGACGTCAAAAATGAGGAACGAGACGGCTAGAAGACTGACGTCGATGCCCTTCGCGTATGGCTGTCCAGCAATATTGATGTAAAACATCAATCCAATCATCAGAGCTGTTTCCAAAACAGCAAAAAACATTATTGTCAGAAAATGCCCGACGAAGAACTGAGTCGCAGTGAGACCCATCAGGCCTTGCTGCTCCTACGTAGAAAGAAAACGGCATGACGATAAATATTCGTCAAGATACAGCTATACAACAACCAATACAAACTGCTAATCGCCTAGTGCCAAAGATAATGAAAACGTAGAAGCGCACCACATGCAGCGCGCAGACTCCTAATTAAGAAACATCGATGCTGTGCAATTGCCACGTCAGCGTTAAACAGTAGACCAAGAAGAAAGATGGTGCTGAAATAGGGTCAGCACAACTCTTCCGAGATTTTAAAAACAGGAAGTCGAACACTTGTTTTTCCATAGTACGAGAGAAACTACAACTTGTGGAGCATGATCTAAGTCATGTATCGAAATTGCAGTATATACCACACATGTGCAGCGTTGGTGCGTAATAATTTACATATGCGTACGTCCTGAAACATCGCTTGACGCGCTGGATTGACTTTTTCCATCCTCGAAATAGCTGTAGTTGTTGCACAAAGTTTAGCTTTAGCCCTGTGTAATTTGTAGCCTTTTTTATATCATCATTATGTAGTGGTTTGTCTACCTCGATCGTGTCTCAAGTGAGTGATAGCGTTGTCTCTTTCTCTCATTGCGCTTGTGTGACCACCTTCGGCTCCGTGTGATGACCAGCCGCGGTCAGCAGGCCACTCACATGCCTATTGCCTAGCAATGGAAGAAAAATTTCATTGCCTCAGACATAAGAACTTCCAGATGCCCGTCAAAGATTTATCGGGTTGTTCAAGCGTTTATTTATTTATTTATTTATTTATTTATTTATTTATTTATTTATTTATTTATTTATTTATTTATTTATTTATTTATTTATTTATTTATTTATTTATTTATTTATTTATTTATTTATTTGGTTTTCTCTATGAGAACTCTGCCTTGCGTGACATTCCCCTGGAATTGGCCTGTCAGTTAGCCACATTTTTTGGCTGAATTTCCCAAGAACAAAAATACAGCTATCTCTGGCTGGTTGACGCATGTTGCCGCTTAATCTATGTACTATATATATTAACGGCTCATAGAACAAGACAAGAGGAAGAAATGGAGCGGGAATGAAGCACCGTCCGTCTTGCTCCTTCATTTTGTCCTGCCTAATTTGTTGTTAGTATATCAGTCCACATGTGCATGTGCATTCCACCTTTAGGCGTGAAAGCAGTTAACATCTTTAATTGCGAGAAGGTTAAAATACGTGCAATATGCCGCGTTGAAAATTGGTGCCATGGTGCGAAGAACTCCGGTGTCTAACTTGTTCTCGCTTCTTGGTTCGAGGGCAGCCGTGCGCAAACGGTTTCCGTCGTGTACACTTACCGCAGTGCCTGAGGAAAACTCCTTTTCGATGGCGTTCATCCTCCGCGTGAAAGGCACTACCATGGATAACATGATTGCCAATTTAAGGAAGAACAGGTAGGGTCGTTGCATGCCTGTGAACGGCCAGCCCGGGAAACTGGCGATCGTGAACTGAAACAAGGAGCAGCAGTTGGAAGTGAGGAGGGTAGACGAAACCTCTACCCTTAATAGTACTCTTTTTATTATTTTTAGTATTTTTCGCGTAGTGCTAACGAAAGCCTGTCATGCGTGTGTGTCCAGTAATAGGCTGCAATTATTTTATTGCGATAGCAATTATATGGACACTTCAACCGGATTTCTGCCGTCGGCGTCACCGTGAGGTTCCGTATAGATAAAATCTTCGCCGCGCGCCGTATGCCCGAGCGGAAGCGTGCGGGTACGCACGCTATCACAGAGAGCGAACGCAGTCAATCTCCCACGCGCAAGCAAGGAAGCGGGAAACGAGCGCCGGAGGGAGCGGGGGGGGGGGGGGGGGGGGGCGCTTCTACTCTGCCAACAGCCGCGCTCATCGCTCGCCCGCACCGTCTCTTATCTCCACACGGCTCTGACCTTGATGCGCTGTGCATTCGCCGCTCAGTTTCCGTTGAAGCGATAGACCGCACGTATCTTCGCCCGTTGCTGCGTATGCGCTTGCTGCCAGCGTTTTGACAGTCGTTTTATGCAGTCATTCAGTGTGATCTATTCATGTTTGTTTGTGCGTGCTCAAACCACAGTTAGTAATAGTCGGGCCACATTTTCCAACGCACGCTACACATGCAATGCTGCCCGGATCGGCAGTGCAGCGCTACAGGTGTGTCCCTTCGCACGCGCTGCCCACAGGCAGCGCTTCTCAACAACACCACCGTTTCACACGCGCCTTCTCGTGGTCATCGAGTCTCTCTTCATGTCGGTCTACTTACGCCGCAGCACACCTGCTTACTTAATCAGCTCATGTTTACTACAATTCACATTGCTACCAAAGCCGCTCACTTTACTTCGTATGACATTGCTGTGTTGCTATCGCATTCATTGCTTCGCCCTTAGGGCGAAACTGTGACATTTTTTTTCTCATCTACGAATATTTATTTCCCACAGGTCCGTATTGCATTCTTTTATCTTGCTTTCTTTCTTTTCTTTCTTTGTTTCGGTTGCTCAATACGGGTTTTTCAGAGCGTGAAAGAAGCCCGCGAATGACCGCTCGAGGCATTTCGCGGGTGTTCGCGGGCTTCTTTCAAGCTCGGAAAAACTCATTTGTGTAGTGCGTATTGAGCAACAGAAAGCTGTGTTTGAAGTTTTTCATGTAGCTCTACAATTCTGGTATTGACACTTTTCATCTAATTATAATATCTGAGAAGTTGATTAATGAATTAAGACCAATTTTGTAATTAAGCGGAATGCACAAAAAATAATCTCAGTATCTCCAAGCGACGGCAAACAACACTTCCTATACCTTGGTTCTGTCTAGCTACGTGGCATTTGCATATTTTGAAGTCTTGGTGCATGAGAGTTGGGCCAACCCTGTATATATATATATTTGAGACATGGCCCGGACGTTGGATCCGCACGTTTATTTTCCGTCCACCAATCTAGTTACAATTGCGCACTTCTTCACTTGACAATCTTGAGGAGAACCGTTGATTGGAGGCACATTTGTATGCTCTCAGGCTACATGTTGCCTGCAAGTGCGAGGACATCATGCAGTCTATATAAAGTTAATGCACGCAGTTTCGTGCTCAGTTTCGTAGACAATTAGCGCAGGTCCTGTTTAGCGCAGACTTTATAGGAGCAGCACAAATTAGACGCTCACGTACGTTAAAGTCCTCCATATTCGGGACCGTCTGCCTTGCGCGCACTGCCGATTTTGCTTGCAGTGCTATGTGCGTTGCTTCGATCATGAACTGGTAGCCAATCGCCAGCGCTGGAAAATAAATTTTGTGATTTAGCGGGTGTAAATTAGTATTTTGTTCATATAATAACGCAAGAACGTAACTCAAACACTCCGAAACAAACGGAAATGGCACTTCATTCGTGTTTAGGCTAGATCGGCGACAGCAATGCCACGAGAAAAGTGACTGGTTTAAATACTACATGTTGCTTGCGAGTCTATGCTGTACTAAGGCTGCCGCAGCTTGTGTACTGCGCCTAAAGTAAATGATCGTTCACAAATTGCGTACGTTGCCACAAAAGATGTGTGTGGTCCTGCAAGTTATTAAAAATGCATGCTACCGCACCACTCCACCCCTCTCTCTCTCTTTGTGAGATGCTTACAAACATTTAAAATTCACAGGCTGGGATGAATGTAAGCAGTCACCGACAGCACCTGCGGTATGGAAGTTATTGTGCATTCTGGCCCTGGTTATAGCTGGGCGTAGATATTTCTTTTTACCTGCACCATATGGTCAGTCATTTTCGTTCAGTATTTAATTGCTTCGGTGCAGTGTTCGGTTATACTTGCTTCGATTTAATTCCATCGTTGATGGTAGCTCTTGCTGTGACTAAAGGAATGAATGCCTCTTAGCAGTGCTACAAATTCATTCATTCATTTATTCATTTATTCATCCACTCCATTTTATTTTCCTTCGTCAAAAAAGAGAGACGAGACTAGAAGTCGCAGCAGCGATTTCACAGAGGTTCCGACTCCCTATTACATGGCAGTAGAGCTGTCGAAGAGAACAAACACCGTTCATATATATATATATATATATATATATATATATATATATATATAGAGAGAGAGAGAGAGAGAGAGAGAGAGAGAGAGGTGACAAATACTTAGAACACGGATCCCAACCATTATGCGCGCAAGAATATGGTTTTACATTGCATAGACAAATATAAAAACAAAAATAACTTTCATTCTAACAGTACAGTAAGAGAACACTGCTATTCTAGGACAGTTTGTCCCGACAAAAGCACCTAATAGCTTTAATAGAAGCGCATATAGAGGATCAAAATCCTCGTTAAATAGTTTATTCATTAGTACTGGCATCGTGTAACGTAATTATTGTGTATAATCTTATACTCTGGGTGGGGGGGCATAGCTCATGGTTCTTTGAACCTCGTATTTGTTATACACGGCTTTTGTTTTCCAAGTTCTATAACAAGAGCGAATACTTATCTTTATAAGCGGAGGAAGCATTTCGACATCTTCGTTAATCTGCAGTCAAATAAACAAGCTACTGGTCAAATGTCATATTTAAGAAAAGGTTTAGATGTAGGGCAGAGGTAAGGGACCTTTGCTATACACCAGACAACTCTCTTGTGAAGCATGTGCAGTTTCTTTAGGTTTGTATTGCCAGTTGTGCACTACACAGTGCTACAATACTCTAGAAGTGAGGAGACAAGTGAATTATAAAGCAGAATTTTAACTTTGACAGGACGTATGGGCCTCAGCCTTGATACAATGCCGACAGTGCTGGAAACTTCTGATTGAATGTTCTTAGTATGCTCATTCCAAGTTACATGTCCGGAAAAAATAACTCCATAAATTTTTCGTAGCTTACAAAATTTATAACATCATTGCCTAAGCGAACGTTAATTCGCCGTGATAATTTTTTTTTACTTTAGGTCGCTATGATATCGCCTTTGTTTTTCCGGAGTTTATTATTAGGTGGTTCGCGTCTCCCAAGACTTTAAGCTTTCGAGAACTTCTGTGGTTGTTCGCTCTAATTTACCTCCTACTGCTCCTGAAATAAATACTGTAGTATCATCGGCGTACGCGACAAACTGTGCATTATCTGTGATGTGTTCGATGTCATTTACGTATACGCAGAACAATAGTGGTCCTAATACGCTCCCTTGGGGGACTCCTTTTCGAACAGGCTGCATGGAAGATATCGCAGCGCTGATTTTCACGTACAGTGTCGTGTGTGTAAGGTGTGACTCGGGGAGCTCATGAGCTCTTCCACGGACGCTACATTCCTCTAGCTTAAAAAAAAGAATATGGTCATAAATCAGACCAAATGCCTTCGACAATTCCATGTTCACACCTATTATGATTTCCTTGCTATTGCATGCTTCTATGACAATTTCTTTTTGCGTAGCAAGTGCTGTTTCGCGCGGCACACTGCTTTCTGAAACCGTGGTGAATATGTTTAAGAAGGTTATGTTTATTAAGGCACGATATGATTCGAGAGCGTCCGAAACCATAAGCAAGAGCAGTAAATAATAAATGAGACGCAGACCAGCAATTCGTTCGGTTCTAAACTCACGTGCTGCGGCAGTTGCACGCTCTGACAGCGCAGACCATCTCCTCGGATTTCTTGCTTGATTGCTTGTTCCTGAAATTGCTGCGCCCATTGACTCCAGGAGCATGCCCAAGAAGGTAGTGGTGGTTGGTTTATGGGGGCTTCAACCGAAGAATAATGCAATAACTTAAAGTGATGAATAGAAAATGTTGTCCTCTCGGGCAACACTACTGAAATAACCTATAGCTAACACATATGCCACCTTTGCACACACTTCGTATGATTATTGACTTAGCTTTTGTAAATTCAAATTCGTCAATGTTATTTGTATACTGCATGGTTAGACCCCACCTACCGGCATTGTCCGACTGCATTAGAGCTACACGCTTGCGTTGGATGCTACCTGTGCAGTGTTTGTCGCGTGTGAGTGGAAAGCGCCTGGCATTAACACGTACATAAGCAGCTCTCCGCGTTCTCGGAGAAGCGCGCAGGACTCAAGCAATTTGTCGTCCTCGCAGGGTCCTGCGCTTTGCTATCGCTCACTCACTGAGGTTATCGTTCGGTGCGAAGGCCCCGCCAAGCGGTAGCATCTTCTCCATTTTCCCGATGTCCTCGGTGGGAACGTACACCGTGTACTCCAGGCTGGCGCTCGCCGCGGACTCCGGTTCGCTCAGTGCCAAACACAGTGGAGCCCGAAGAATAGCGGTACTGTTTTCGTTTGGGAACATCTTGAGATCGTAGAGCTTTGCGCATGCGCCGGCTACAGCATCTCTGCTTTCCACTTCCACGTACTTCAAGTCCGCAGCGTCTGGCACAGTCTCGTGTTTGTCGCCGTCTTCAGAAGACTGGTCGCCGTCCGAGTCACCGCTTTGCTCATTTCTACGCTGAAACGGTAAGTAGCCTCCGTGTTTGTCCGCAGTTCCTGTGCCAGGGAAGAGATTTGCGGAAGAGTGGAAGTATATGTGTGGTTTAGTAGGGGCTAGTAGTTGTAGTTAAAATGTAGTTGAAATGCTCTCACAATGACTACTTCCTATGAACTCGCATATGCGTGACTATTCCCAGATTGACAAAAGGTCGTATATTTGAATAATCATCATAGCGCTTGCTAAAAACCAAAAATCACATTTCTGTTTAATAAAGCTTTATGACTGACCATTTCATCAAAAAAAAAGTCTTTAAGAATTAATAGGTTGTGTTAACTGAAAGATGGCGTAACCGACAAAGTAAAGGGGTGCGAAGAGGCAAGACAGCTATTATATATACAGAGGCATTAGTGCTTGCGGTGCCGCAAAACGTCACCTGATGGATCAATATGTTTAAGGCGAAAAATTGTTTGTATGGGTGCGAGCGTGTGTATGACGACAGTTGAGAAACGGTTACGACGATGCTACGACGACGATGACCATGACGATGGATTAATCGTACTCTGATAAAGAAACGTTGCAACCTGTTGCGTTACGACTTGGACCGAAACCGAAACCGCTACAAATGTCCCATAGCATTTATGTAGTGCTAGCTGCTACGAAGAAGGACTGGGCAATGTAGGCCGATCCAGAAGGCGGCGTCTCAAAACACTACAGCTTGTTACGAGGAGAGAATAGTAAAAAACGGCAGACATTGGCCTTTATAGGCACCTTGTTGCTATGGGACGTGACGTGAGTGAAATGAAGTAGAGAATTTAGCTCTGCGGGGATACTTCATAAGCTAGGCCCTCTACTCATGCGCCAACTCTCCGCACAACCGCGGTAACATGTCGATATATCAGCGCTTTAGCGAATACCCTCAGCGCATACCGCGCTACAGCATCAAATCTAATTACAGATGCAGTGAAGAATTAGTCTTTTAGATCATTCCTCTTCGCCTACGCACCTCCAACGCTAATGCTACGGCGTCATCTGGTAGATGAAAATAAACTTTCTCGTTCTGGTAGTCTCTATAGACTCAGCGGCGTCAAAACAAACAGCTGATTTCAATAGCAACGAACAAAAATCGCCAATATTTCGTCCTCAGCGTGAGATGCGACTAAGGAAAGGTTGAATTTACCATTTATTTCGCGTTTTGGCGACAACTGAGTAAGTAGTGTGGACGAATATGCATTGAAGCAGAATTGTCTTGGCGATTCTCGGCACAGCCACGTTGTTACCCAATCACGGTAACCTGCCGTGGTAGTAACCCGTATAAAACACACGCCTGTGCAGTGGGCTTCACGTATCACGATAATGCATCACGCACTATGCAAAGCTAAAAACTATCCGCTAGTAAGGTTCACTATTATTCGCCCGAATCATTCACGCGTGCATGCCCTAATGAAAACTGGCGCGTACGCACACGCTCTTGCTGGCGCTGTATGTATACGCGTGTGACCTAACGCACGCGTTGGCATGCGAGAATCGTGCGTTGCGATTGTGACGTTATCACTGAAGCAATCATCTGTTGCGCTTAGAATAAAAGAAATGTCGAGGTTTCATTCGAAAGACGAATCACTGATTGGTATAGCAAAAGATTACACAACTGCACGAAGGTTCGTAGATTTATCAGCCTTAAAATTGTAGCGAACGTTCGCTTAATTATTAAATTATTAAGTACGGTGTCACGCGCACGCAGGCAAACATAAAGCGATCTCACTCGCTGACCGCGAACACAATGCTGGCGTAATGAAAAGCACAAATTGAGGGGAACGAACGCTGATGCTGCCTCTTCATATGGTAGGGGGCGGCGACCAAAACTCACTACATTCGTCTTACGAGGTTTGGGAAAGAGCACAGTCCAGCTCCGATATCGATGATTAGCACCTGCTGGTGCTGAGGGCTGTAGAAGCAGGAAGAGCTCAAGACGTCTTTGACTGAAAACTTCTCATTGCTTTGTCGCAATATAGATGTTTATTCTATCTCTGTCCCTTCAACGCGTCTCCGAAACTTGAGATTACTTAACCTCCAGGCACAATGCTCCCTCGAAGACAATGCGGTTGCAGCCACGAGCCATCTCGGCTCCCCAGACCGTGCCCCCGCCGGAGAGTAGATTCAAGATAAAGCGAATCGGCGCATGGCTAGGCCAGAGGAAGAGACGCGCGCTCACCTGCCCCCATGTTGCTGAAATTAGAACTACAAAGTCGATGACTACAGTTGAGTTTGGTAATCTGTATTGGCATTATTCCCGTCTCTGCCTGAATAATTCGTCAGCCCTTGGCCTTAACTTCGGGCGAGCCTTGCTGCAGTGATGCGGCAAGTTGGGACAGTCAATTTCTCTTCGTGATGAATATTATAATGAGATGAAAAATGTTAATGAGAAAATTGTAAAGCAACATGGAATGCTCCCACTACAGTTTTCCGTTGATCAATACGTGCTACATATAGGTGTTTTTCCGAGCGTGAAAGCAGCCCGCGATTACACGCAAAGTGCCTCGAGAGGTCAGTCGCGCGGCAATTTCGCGTGTATTCGCGGGCTTCTTTCACGCTCGGAAAAATACCTCTATGTAGCCCGTATTGCGAAACAGAAAGCTGTAGCGGGAGCTATCCATGATGCTTTACAATTTTCTCATTGATACTTTTAATGCTATTATAATAATTGAGAAGTTCATTAATTCATTAAGAGTAATTACCTAATTAGGCGGAATGCAAAAAAATAATCTGAGTGTCTCCAAGCGACGGCAAAAAACATTACCTTGGTTCTTTCCAGCTACGTGGCATTTGCAAATGTTTAAATCTTGTTGCAGGATAGTTTGGACACCCTGTATATACGTATATATTAATATAGCCGCTGCGGTAGCTTAGTGGTTATTGCATTGCGCTGCTGGGCTCGAAGTCGAGGATTCAATCCAGATAGCAACGGCCACATTCTGACAGGGGTGGAGTAAAAACGCTCATGTACCCAGCTTTGGGTGCAGGTGCCTCAGGTGATCAAAACTATTCTGGAACCCGCCACTATGGTGTGCATTATAATCACATCGCGGTTGGGACACGTAAAAAAACTGATTTATTTCAGTAATTTCGTTGGTTTTCCGTTACAGTCGCAATGATCGCTCGATATCCATTAAGACTTTCGGGGAAGCGCGCTCCAGTGAAACCAGCGCATGGCGTAACGCGTACGTCGTCGAGAAAAACGGCAAGCCATTGGCTACGCCAGTCTATAGTACCTTTTCTTGCCGCCGTGACTTGTCTGGGATGTGCCGCATTGACGAGCAAAGTGATCATAGTGTCCACTAGCAGTCTGGAGTATGTGCTGTTGGGCCCAAAGACGACGACTGAAGGCAGCGGAGGCACCAGCGCTTTTTTGACGTCCACATCGATTGAGTTCTCGCTCAGGGGTCTCGGGAGGCTTTCAAACACTTGCATTTTCAACAGGAAACCGACCATCATCACGTACAGGAACTCCAAAACCACGTAGCGTAAGTTTTTCTGGATCGACTGCTGGAACAGGGTGCGCCAGAGGAATGTCACTACGTTGTGTGTCATATTTCAGTGCCTGCAGAATGCGAAGTGGTGGCCGTAGCGAGCGGGACTTGGCTTGGCTCTTGTGCTTCGCTGGTGTCGTCTGCTTCGCGTGTCGTCGACAACAGTGGGTGATGACCTCTGAGCTGCAGAGCAACGTTAGACAGGAGAGAAAACTGTGCTTACAGACACGGCCGTGCGCAAGAAACCTACCGAGTGCCGAAATCTGTGCCGCGATAGAACCGTACTCGATACTTTGATCAAAATGGACGTAAAGGTTGTCCAAATATCGTGTAAACGACCATCGCGTTTGTTACAGCTACCTATTGCAAGAAAACTGTCGCTGAGCTGTTGTGGCAATGTGTGCAAATGCTTTGAAGAAGAGTGCTTTTTTTTTCAGACTGACACCTTTTTCACAAATACAGGCCACTTTGAAGACACGAGCGGTATCTGTTTCTTCCTCAATGCCTGTGACTGTGACGGCAGATATCACTAAATGTTACCACGAACCAAACATTCCCTAGATTGGTCTGGCACGACCGGCAACCATGGAGCACTGAGTTCCCAATATCCTCCGTGTATTAAGACAGGTCCTAGAGAGAAAGAGGGGTGGAGCCAGAGGAGCTTGGGTTGGTGAGCCTAGCTGCCCGATATCGTGCTCCATCCTAGGCCCCTGTGACACTGGGATGCAAATCACGGCCCGAAAATTCGAATTCACCACAATTAGTTCAAAATTCTTTTAGGAAGCCTTGGGCAGCCATCCCCACCCAGACTCACTTGGAGACTCAATTGAGTTGCCTCGACCAGGCTCGGTGCGTGGCACTGGCCACTGGAGTCCTGGGCTTAGGACCCACACTTCGGCCCCCATAACCCTATTATTTCTTTCTTTATTAACGTTCTCCTTCTCTCCCTCGCTCTACGTGATTCCAAGCAACGCGCATCGATAATGCACGAGATGCATTCGACGTATAAGTGTCGGTGTTCGTAGCTTCAAATTTATTACCGCTCAGACCACTGTATGCATCATGCTGTGGTATGTACACATCACTACAAAGTAAGAACGCTAGTGTTTGTACGCGCAATGCTCATGACAGTAGCACTAGGCAGAACACTACCGTCATTTTCTGAAGACCTATAAAGACCATCTATATAATTTCTAAACACCTTCTTAACTTCAACGCCCGTGCCAGCGCAGTCACCATCAGCACGATGGCGGCGGCGCTGACCGCGCTAACCCGCCTTGAGTGTCCATATGATTGCTATCGCAATAATAAGTTCCTCTTGTCCATAGTTTTCACAACGCAGACAGAGTTAAATGGGCCCTGAAGCATTTTTTATCGAAGTCGAGAAATGAATTTGAAGTTAGAACAGTCAATTTCAGAAATACTTTGCCGCAATAAGTACTTCAAAGCGTTCAGCAGTAGCGGAAATCAATACTGGCAATTAAAGGTCGCGTATGGTCCCATTCACGGTGCTTCCGCACCTTCTTCAAGGTTTAAAATAAGAGCAGCGCGAGACACAGGGACAAAGGAGTAAAGACACACACACAGCGCTGACTTCTGATTCAAATTTACACAAATGAGCAAACTTGTGTTAATTGGATCACACTAGAAAGCTCGAGAGCTTGTGTGTAAGTTCCCCGTCAATTGCGCTAACATAAAGGAAGATTACGTATCTCATTAAATTTTAAGCCTTGGACATGTTCCTCACCCATTATCAACAAATGGTAAGTGATTTGTCTTTCCTAGTCATCGATATGACGGTTTCGATAGCTGCCCCTGCTTCTGCGCATGCCTTCTTGCTATATATATATATATATACACGGTCTTGGCTTCGTCAATAAAGTTGTTGGAAGTCAGCGGTGTGTGCGCCTTGCTTCGTTTGTCCCTGTCTCTCGCGCTGGTATTATTTTAAACATGAACCGTCAACATGCCCAAGTCGCTACCCTTCATAGCTTCTTCAGTGACTTGCACTACGGAACGTCGCCTACGGAATGTCAATGTGGCGCGTAGTTCAAATTTGATTTTGGGTGTTCGCGTAGACGCCACTACTTTGGATTTTTGCGGATACGACGCGCCAAACGCAGTTGTCCTCAGCGAGCCGCAGTGCTATATTCCCCAGCAGTGCTCTCAGCCAGCGGACTCGTCGCGTCGGCCACGGTATCTACGCTACGTAGCAGACCGCAGCTACCTGCAACTCCAGTGCGTATGCGCAGCGTTTGCTTTGTGCTCGACAGGGTCGGAGTGCGCGGTCGCACTCATATGCTCCAGTATGGCAGTGCTGCGTGGTGCAGACCAGCGTTGTCCTGCACCAACCTGACCGACGGATAGTAGCCACGTCCAACTTGCGCATTTTGAAGCGCTATCAATGGCTCAATACGAAGCTAAGTCTGCCTAACCAGAACTGGCCAGGAGTGAACGCGTGCTGGCAAGCGTGCGTGCAGTCTGACCTTAAGTTTTGCTTGGTTCGAGCCTAGTTGAGTGTTCAAAACAAGTCGACCCGACGGCTACGACACCGATAAGCAGGGTGGTCAAAGTTTAATTCCTGCGAGGGTGGCCGCGGCCGAGCGTGAGCAGATGATAGTCGGCTTCTTCCGAAAGTAATTATTTTCGAAATTCGATAGCAGATTTTACCATCAGTCTGTTTATTAAACTGCGTCAATAAATATACGGAGTAACCGCAGGAAGAACCGCACTGGTCCAAACAGCATTCTTGATTGATATTAGCTATTGGCCAGCCGCGTACTGGAATCTGATATATTATGAAATAAAGCACCCAGAAAAGAGTGAGAAGCGGGCTTCTGTTGAAAAGAAAGCAGTTGAGAAAAAGGTGACTTCGCACTCCGCTTGCGAGCTCCACGCCCCTCGCCGACTGCAAAATTTGGCTGAGATGTACACAGCAGCGTATGCCATCCGCGGCCTGTGTTCTTTCAACAAGCCCGGGGGGTGTTCCATGACGCCTTCAATAAATGAACGGGCAGGGAGCGCTCTCATTTCTCGCTCGTGGTCTGTCCCTTATTTCCTTAAGGGACACTAGAGAAGCACTGAATCACTCTAGACTGATAAAGTAATCTTCTAGAACTCAAGTTTTGCTGATTTTGGGGTAATAAAGGGTATATCATGCTCCGTCTTACAATAAGTTGGCAGCGCAGCCAAGGCTACGATCCTCAGCTCGCTGTTTGGGAATGTGCGCTAAGAGGTAGTTCCAGTGTCATCGTCCACTATTTGGCCGATTAGTTCCAATTTGATGCTTGTATTTGCGTTAGTTTAGTGTCATAATGCTTTGACAACAAAGTAGTCATGACCAATTTGGCTCTGTTTTCGGTATCCGTTCTCAATTTATTGGTGCTCATATAGGCTTTACAAAGGGGCCGTACTCACTCTAAATGGGCTCCGAGATGTTGCGACTCGGGCGTCGGCAAGCCAGCGGGCACCTCAATATCTCTGGGGATATATATTACGAATATTAGCTTGTACGTTCCATTGTCTGTAGATGGTTCCACTTCACCTATTCTTTGGCTAGGACCCTAATATTGAGTCCATTCGTTATATAGAACTAATTGGCCACAAACTGGGACCATTACATCATTGTCATGAACCATGCGCGAAGCGTGCGAAGAGTAATGTATGGTCAGTTCTCAAGCTCGCATGCGCGAAGCTTCTATACGCATGTAAGACACGTTGTGTGGAAACAGTAAATGAATACTACTCAAGACTCAACAATACAGACGTTGGCTAAATTATACATCGAAGGAAGGATTCACTGCAACTGCCACTTAGCCTGGGGTACTACTTAACAATGAAAAGATGTAAAAAAGAATAGGAAAGAAAGTAAACGACAGCCTGTATATCCAAAGAATGAATGCGCTGCGCCACAGGCACCTTCTGTATGGTGCCAAGATTTTCTGCCTCCGCCCCCCCCCCCCCTCCCTCCCACTTGGACCGTTCTGCGTTAGTAAAAAATTTTGCTATTTGCTGATTTTAGCCTCTAGCTATCTTTACAAACACTGCAATCCTATCTTAATTGTAGTCCGAAAAGTTAGCTTAGGAGCGACAACAGGCCGTCAAAATGCATGACGTCATGGAGAGCTGGTGCGGTAACTCAAGACGAGATCGCCTCCCGTCTTTCGTTTCTGCTCTTCTTCTGGCTTACCAAGCGTTTTCTCACGATGAGAGTGTGACTTTCTTTATGGTATTTATTTAGTAACACAGCCTAAAATTTTATTTCTCTTTAGTTGTCCTTTAGGTCTACGAGCGCCGTCAACGTCGTCAAAATGAGCCGTTACTAATTCGCCCAAGCTTCGATGCTTGAAAGCTACCCCTCGCTCTCACTAACTTTTAGAGCTCCATCGCTACGCTTTGAATACCAGCAAACTCTAAAAAACTTGCACGCTTAGGACTCGTGTCCCGTCTGGCTTCGGTCCCAGTGGCCTGTGGTCGACAAGTCTCGGGATGTGTCCACAGAGATACCCCAATTCACCGTCTCAAGGTATACGTCCCAATGCGACGAGGACTACTCGAACAGATTATCCGAATACAAACACTAATAGATGAAGCTGTACCGCTTTTGCGTATCAGAGCGAATGAGAACAGTCTTGGATCAGCTTACCGTGCCTGTCGAGAGGTCTTCTTCTTTTTCACTTGTGGGCTCGGGCTGCTCGGGTGCTCGAGCAGAACGAAGTGCTCGGGCAACAGTGGGCCTTAACACTACGTCAACACGATGCAGATGCAGATGTAGAGCCTAGGTTGTCCTGGCATGTATCCACTCTGAGGGATTGGACAAGAACCGGGTAGTTCGCTATATAATGACAAGAAAAGAGAATGATAAAAATAACGGAAACAAAATTTTGGAATAGGTAACGTATATGAGAATTACTAGCTAGATTATGTCTTATGATTTTATTAAAATGAAGGAATAAGTGAAAACTAAAAAACAGCTAATTTAATCAATTTTGTAAAAATGTAACGGAAACTTAAGGTCTGATTTTATAGTCTAAATCTTCCCGACCCTGCAATAAAATCCTGGATGGCGTCGCCAAACTTCCAGTCGCTGTGCCCTAGGGTCGACGCCGATGCAGAATGCAAAACTCAAAGTGTCGTGCACCTCACCTGTGCACCCATTTCTGCGCTTCACTCCTTCGCAGTTCTCTGCCCGCAGCTATGCTCCAGTGCGGATTTCATAACTGCAGCCGAAAGCCGTCAGTGGCACATCTTTCTGCGAGCGTGGACATAAGCATGCTTCGTGCCCATCCTGTAAAAGAATACAGACGTCGCGTATGCCTTTCTTGTTCACTTTCTGAAACTTAACTGCGTATGCACCCACCCTACTCTTGGCCGATTCGCCATAGTGGGTATCTGCCATATTTTAAAGGCACATCATCATCATCATCATCATCATCATCATCATCATCATCATCATCATCAAATGTTGGGCGACAACCATGCTGGAGAAATGCAAGAGACACCATGGTCTTCTTCATCTGCCCAAACACTGACTCATACCCACTACGGTGACGAACCATGTTCCTAACTGTTTAATCTCCTTCTTCTTCCGGTTCTTTTCATTCGGCGCTCACCCAGCACGTGGCATCTAATGGCGTGGTAGTCGACTGTGAAGCCCTATATAACAACTTTCTTTCATTTATGATCGGTTTCTTTCTTATTTTCATTTACGTTTTTGTACGGTAATGTCTTCGTCCTGCAGTGGACGTAAATAGAGGCTGATGATGCTGCTGCTGATGATGATGATGACAGTAATGCCAGCTGGTTTGTGCCTATCACCCATAGTTGGACTTTGCCACTTTTCAATAAAGTTATAACAACAACAACAACAACAATAATAATAATAATAATAATAATAATAATAATCCATCATGAAATGCCTGCTACCTGCCGCGGTAGCGCAGTGGCTATGGCGTTGCTCCGCTGAGTTTGCGGTCACCGGTTCGATCCGTGACTGCCGCATTCCGATGGGGATGCAGTGCAAAAGCGGTTGTGCACCGTGCGCATGATGCACGTTGAATAACCCCAGGTGGCCCAAATAATCCGGGGGCCCCACTACGACGTGCTTCATAATCGAATCGTAGGTTTGGCAAGTTGAACCCAAGAATTTCCTTTTTTTATGTCTGCTGCGTATTCCGCGTCTGCTTTCACGTCTGCCGACTTATTGGCTAGTCTCACAGTGGGTATGAGATATTGCCATGTAGACAACAACATCATCATCGCTGTTGTCGTCGTCGTCATTATTATCATCCAGGCGTACTTAGCCTTGCAAAAGCTGCGGGCAACTGCTCCGCCCGAGCGCGACTTACCAAGTGTGGCAGAGACAGAAACATGTCCCGAGATGTACAGAGGAGACTAACGGCAAGGATATATTAAACTTTATGCACACGTTATGCGTTGTGCAACATTCTTTCTCTGTCGCGAGTAAGAACAACTATATTTTCAATTACAAGTAACTGTATCGTAAGTTCCCCAATTCTTTGAAAGTGGAGACGAATTCATGAACCTGCATATTTTCTACGGGCAGACTTTTTCAGGTTGGCGTAGGTGAGGAAAGCTTCGTTGTAAAACAACAGATTAATTCAGCCTCAATCCTTCTTGGAAGTCTTCGCTTCCTTCTTTTTTTTTTACCATTATTTTTCCTGCCATGATGAGTCTGCTGACAGCTTAGCACAATTGGATCCAGTGCTGCACTGTATGCGATCTTCTTATTGATGGGCAGTGACGCTTTTGTTCCGTAGCACTAGCGCCTGCTCTAAGAACGAGCGCTGCTACCACGTACCATGGCCTCCCGAAATCCGGCTGCGCACACTGTATTTAGCTCTGCACAATAATAAATATAATATAATATAATATATTAGAATTTGATATAATATAATATAATACAGCTAATTTCATTGCATTAAATCGCTGTGCAGGAGGCTACGGCGCGTCCTGTGGCACTTCAGACCGTCTTGGAGACAAAGCGGATGACAGTCGGACACGAATAACACCCGTTATAAGAACATGGTAAGTCGCAATACCATGTTTTTGTCTGGCTGGCGCGAAGTCGCGCATTCACTGTAGTGTCACGTGGCTTATTACGGCGTGTAGGGCCTAAATGCATATTCGGAACTCGCTGAGAAACTGGCCATATATAGAAAACTTTCTTTTGAAAGAGCTTGCAGTATCTCGCTTCTCCACAATACGACGCTATATGCGGAAGAGCCAGCTTCAAGCAAATATTTCCTATTGGTTCAGTCGAAGCTCGGGCATATATGTTAGTGTTATTTATGTGCGTGTTTATTTACCCAGCATATAACAGTGCAACAATAAGCGTTTCTTTAGGCAAATAATCAATAAACGATGCACGCTATCTGTGTCTGAAAGTGGGCGTTCTGAGACCGAGCATTCAACCGATGGCGTGAGCGGAACGTCGAATACCTGCATCTGTTACCTGAGAAACCGCGACGCGAATATACGCGCGAAAGTACGGGCATGGCCTGTAGCATGTTAGTTGCGAGTAATGAAATAGACCCCCGCTGTTTTAGAGGGATAGCTACAGAAAACAAATTATGCGGTTTACGCCGATGTAACAAGGATCCTTACATGACCATTCATAAGTCAAAGAAGTGAAGAAGTTGTCTCAGCGTCCACGCGATTCATATCCGAGTCCTGCAAGTCGTGGTTCTAAGTTATTTACCAATGCACCGCACAGATGTGGAAACTCGTGCCTCTAGTATTACGGCCTTCAAGGCTATATGGCGAGACTCTCGGTAGTGTCACGTGTCTAACAAATGTTACATGCACGCACCCGTTTCCGTAACAAAAGTAAATAAAATTGCTCCCATCGGGGCAAGCTAATGATTAGCTTTAGAAGAATAAAAACAAAGAAGAACGAGAAGAATACCTAAGTGGGAAAAGGGGAGAGAGTAAACATTTATTTATTTCGATGCTTCGTCCGCGTCACTGATTTTATCGCCACCGGTAATCACAAAAATGCCAGAGGCGAGGCATGTGGCGTGGTCCCTTGAATGAAAAAAAAATAATAGAGACCTGAGACTGTACACGTTATCATTGTTTGAGGATTCCACATCACTGTGAGCAGCAGTTTGCATAGCGGCTTTCAGGATTAACTAAAACAACACATGTTCTGGGGCTTCACGTGCCAATACCACTATGTGATTGAGGGACGTCGTAGTTGGGGACTGCGGATTAATTTTAACCACCTCGGACTCTTTAACGTGCACTTAAATGTAAGTACACAAGCCATTTTACATTTCACATATCGACTGGAATCGAACGCGTGATCTCGAGTTTAGCAGCCCCGCTCCATAGCCACTCGACTACCTCGGTGGGTAACAACGATAACAACAACAGCAACAACAACAACAACAACAACAACAACAACAACAACAACAACAACAACAACAACAACAACAACAACAACAACAACAACAACAACAACAACAACAACAACAACAACAAAGCCTTCGGAAGAATTATAAGCAGCGGTTCCTCGAAGTTGCTCTAGGCTTCGCTATTACTACTTCGCAGAGTGAAGCTCTTCGACATTTTTGGTTTGATTTGGTCGGGTACTATTATTAGCCGGAATTAAGGATGTGAAGGAAAAGAGAATAAAAAAATCACTTTTCTATTCAGTATGCATTGCCAAGACACAGTTCAAAATGTACAACATTAAATTTATATTTTTTTAATTCCCTCACAAGCTGAAGGGGAAAAAATCACGAAAGTGCGGTGAGAAGCGTTGATTATAGGGTTTAAGCTCGGCTAACGAATGACGTGCGGCGGTTGGACGAAAGAAGCTGCACACCGTGCGGTGGGCACACCGAGCGCAGCAAAGTTGGGCAAGCGGTGGACGATGTCCGTGGGAATCGCCAGCTGTAGTAATGCGCTGGCCCACAATGCTTCTGCTTCAAAAATTTTTGATAAACGAGAAGTTTTCGCGGAGTGACGTATATAATTTGGTGGATGATCATGATGCGCAAATGAAAGAAGAAGCTCAAACTAGGGGCCAGTAAACAACACAGGGTGGACTCTTTCACTTCGCTCACTGAACGGAAGAACTCTCGTGAAAAGCACGAAGTTCTTTTTACTTCTTTTTTTTTTTGGCCTGGTTTCCCACGCGGCATAATGTCGGGATGAAATATAAGCGTGGAGGCCCGTTTCATACAAGTACTCCTACAGCGATTCACGAAATTTATTGTCCACGAACCATCGTTCATAGTTTTCAGGTTGGTCACGTGTCAACTTCACACCCATAAGTTGCCCATGCTCATGATATAGTAATTACAGAAAAATTTTGTCATCACGACACTAGTGAAAATACAGTGCTGCACTACGGGACCATCCTGAACAAATTATTGCATTCTCTTACTTTCCTTCTCCTTTTTCCCCCTTTTAATTGCACTGTCACGCACCATGCTTAATCTGGCTCATACACTCATGATGGCTTTGTTTAAACACGGAAAAATCTTTTTTAGAAGAGGAATAATCCCATGATGGCTAATACATTATAAAAATTATGCGGATCCAACACACAAGTTTGGCAACCATGTGAAGCAATGTTTTCATAAAGCGGTTAATGAAATTCTATACATTTGCCCATTTCATTCTGACGATTTTGGCGCAAAGGAAAGAGACTATGTAATAATATGGAAATAATATTCATCAACACGCAGCGATCACCGCAAGCACCTAGTTTGTGTTGGCACGAGACAAGTAGACGTGCGGTTGTGGCCTAAATCTGCACGGTAAAGTGGTGGCTCGAACAATAATTGGGCCTGCCAGGACAGGATGCTCGTGTGCGTACAATTCCTTGGCCTCCGTCTACAAAAACTTTATTTTTTAAATTACATTCTGAAACCTTGCTTGCCTGGACTTGGCTCGTTCAAGAGACATTTTTGTGAGGTCCATGCATTGACGCTTGTGTAATGTACCCGAAACAACAACTGTTTAATAGGCTGCAGAGATGCCCTTTTATTTTGGGATGTGCTTCAACGAGCTCTTCAGAAATACTTAGATTTATATCCTCATTCCGTGCGATATCTGGTGACAATTAGTTGTGACAATGTACCCTTTCACACGTTTCTACTCATTGGAAAGCATGGCCTGTGGAAAACACGCATGTTGGATCGAAATGCTGAACCTATAAATTCATCTGCAACTCGTTTCATTCAAATGTTTGTCCAGCTGAAAGATCTATGACGAACAAATCAAATTTTGTCCAGATAGGTATTTTCTATTGGTAAGGTGCTTATCCTTACTACCGTTACAATGGTTCTTGTGAAGACCGACCATGGCCTGAGCAGAACGTTTCAACAATGAAAATGAACTCTATGCTGTTCTGTGTATGTGTCTTTGTCACCATAGAACTGCAAGTGACTTCTTAGCTCGTTTATCTGCTTGTTGCCCGCAGGTGTCATTTATGACTCAAATAAATAACATGAAAGAAAGAAAAAATATTGTGGCCTAATAGTTACAGCACCGGGTTGCTGCACTGGTGGCCGAGGTTCCACCGACCGACCGACCAACCGACCCAGGTGATATCATGAAATGCCAAGCAGTGAAAGCTTAGCTTTAAAATCTCAGTTACTACTACTACTCCCATGCTAAAGCTTCCCCCAATAGAGAAATCGTCTCGGGAACGGGATTAGTATAAAGTAACTAGGAAATTTCCCAGTGACTCTAGATTGCTACATTTCTGAGCGATATCTGTAGGTTGCATGAGAGTTTACAGCCACTGTGGTTATGCAGATTGTGGTAGCCGTCTCACAAAAGCTGATGGCAAGGTCGGCCAAAAATGCTTCGCCTAAATAGGTTGACTCTAGCTGGTTGTAACTGTAACAATCATTGTATTTGGCAGCCCACTGCAATGCTAATCGGTTCGGTGGAACATCTTTTGCACATATTCTTGACGTGCTACTTAGGCCTCTCGCAAGCTACCCCATCTCACATGGACCCACAGTCAACACGGCTAAAGTGCCAAAGAAATGCATCGCTTAGTAAGACATTATAAAATAATTACTTTGCCAATATTGTAAAAGTTCGCCATAAAAGAGCAATCACAGACGCGAGCAAAAATTTTGCGAGATCGTGGATTAAGCGGTAACATTAAATTTCTGCAGTCTATTGAGTTGCTTCAATACACTGCATTGTTCGAACACACGCGCTTGATTGATTTCCACTTGACTTCAGCCAGCATGCCGAGGCTGCGAAGAAAAACAAACGTTTGGGGGCGCAGTTGGTTTTCGAAATTTTACCCGTGACTGTTCGTTCATTTTGCTTGTGCTTGCTGGGCAAGACTCATGAGAGTTGCCGATGGTCGATGATGAGAATCATGACGATCATCGAATCATAGTGAGTTTTAAGTTTGGATGATTGTGCAGCGACGTGTGGCATGAAACTCCTCCTATATATAACTTTTCTAATGCGATATTGCCGCTACGTGCTCACGTGATCACCTGTTGCTACTGGCACCGCTATTGAGCGATGCTATAATCCTTGGTTTTATAATTCTCATGTTGTTGTTGTTTTCTTGCAAGATCCATACGCGCACAATTTTTTTCTTTTATTTAGTCGGTCCGAACGCAACCAGCGAGACGTCCCACAATGTAAATTTTGATGGTCGTATATTAAAAGGCTGCAGACGGTGTGCTAAGTTAATATCAATACGTATCGTTTTGCCTCAGCACGCGTGTCTGATGGCGTGCTCAGGCTTGCGACGGGCACTGTGCCTGGTTCGCGTGATATGTATAACTTTCAGCGTGTTCCAATAATTCGCGACTCGGCCTTCGATCCAAACAATGAGAGTACCAATCAATTTGCCCGACGTAACCTAATTTCTTCCCGTTGCTGTGGGAGGGGCCAATGCAATTCTTAAACTAATCTATCTATCTATATATCTATCTATCTATCTATCTATCTATCTATCTATCTATCTATCTATCTATCTATCAGAAACCATGTCTTATCTGTTCCAATAGCATGCAAATTTTTCATTTGATGACAGGAGTTCCTGTGAGCCCGCCCTATTCGTAACTTCGGCCGTGCAAGTTGCAGCCGTTTATAACGGCACACACCTTTTCTTCGCCAACAAATGGCGGCACAGTTCAGGCACACCAGGGGCGCTATAACGTAAAATGATTCCAAAATGTTTTGATTCCAAACTCCTGACGTCAAATTTACGTAACCATCGACGCAAGCATCGGGCGGTGACCCACAACGTTGTCGTTCAACCCAATCAAACACTCTCATCGTTTATAGGAGGTCACCTTTGTTCGCTTTCAAAACAAATAACATTGTCTACACTCAGCGGTTATTCTTATCTAATTGGCTGACAAGAGGCGAGGAGCACGCTCTAGTGGAGAGGGTTTCGATGGGGCCGAGCCAGGACAGTGAAAATAGATAACCGCATGAAGAGGGTGGTGCCGTCTTCTCCGATGGGTCCGCTTCGCCATACTTAGCATGCGGTGGGTGGTCGAAAATCGCGGCGGCGTGCCATGGAAGGATAAGAATGCCGCTAAAATGGATCCTCAGCAAGGAAGACTTGCAGAGGTCGTATGCATGCCAAAAGGGCTCGATAACGTTTTACTGCCACGCAAAAAAGGTTTATCATGCGCAAATAAATACATGCTCACCGGTAGGTGCGAGTAGCGAGGATCTGAGCGATCGGCGGGCAGCCATCGTCTATTCCTTTCGGAACGGGGCAGTCTGTGGCTATTCAGAAAAATTTTCAGTTTTGTTCGGCATATTAATGCATTTTTTTTCGCGTACACGTCACTTTGACGTGGTGAGTTTTCGTGGTTTTGTGAGGTCGCGTGACAGACAGGCGAAGTGGACGTAGCCATAAAACATTGGACCAATAGCAGAGGGCTAATGGTGAAAAGGGGTCGAATCAGGAATGATTATTTTTCTTTTGTGCGGTTTAATCACGCATAATCAGTGTGTACACGTTATATCAGATGGGGAGCTATCGCGGTTTTCGTGACGTCGCGTGACAGACAGGCGAAGTTGGGAGTGGCCCGAAAATGTTTTGACCAATCGTGGCTGATACCAAGGCTGATTGCAGAAATTGGAATCAAAACAGTTTGGAATCATTTTACGTTATAGCGCCCAGATTGCCTACACAGGGGTATAATTTATCGCGGATCTAGCTTTGAATTGCTATTGCACTAAAGAATATGCATGACATGTATGAAAATGTAAAAATCCTCTATGCGCGTGAAATCGAGATGGTGTGTTTAGCCACGGCCGCTGGATAAAAAAAAAAAAAAAAAAAGGTGCGGCCTGCCGCGTCGGGCGCGCTGCTATGGGAGCACCTTTAGTTTTTTTTTTTTTATCCAGCGGCCGTGATTTAGCTGTCGCGGATCTCTCGTTCTTCATTATGCCAAAGCTAGCAATTTCTGATAAAGGATCCCACTTTTACATTTCATATTTTGTTAATTATAACAAATAGTCGGAAACTTGCTGGAAAAGTTGAGCAATATGCTTTTAGTATTGTCCCCGGCATGGTAACATTTGCGTGGCACTTTTTAGAAATAAAAGCTGTACGCAGTAACTAGTGATGCATTTAGAACACGACTGCTTCATACGATAGAAATGCTTAAGTCCTTACCTCTAATAATGTAAGTGCTGCGAACTGGGATGCCACAATCGGTAGAAATGCTCGGTTCGTACTGTCAGCACAAAATGCCTGCTTAGTTTTTATATTGTGCATCGTCAAAAAACCCCTGCGTAAGCCTTTGTTGTAGGTCGTGCGCTTAAAAAAAAAATGAGCTCAAGCAGGCTCTCCCCCAGGATTACTCCTCCTCGTCTGTTCATTCGTTAGTTTCGGAAGTACAACTGCACGGGGTCCACTTCACCGTAAAGTGTGCAGAGTTCCTGTGTCTATCGGGCACGACCCACTGTGTCGGTACCGATGGTAGTACTCGCAACGAACGAATGTACGACTTGTGACTTTCTCGTCATCGTTTTGTTACGGTGTTTGTTTACGAAGAAAGCCTTTGCCAGCACTAGCCGCTGTCGCCGTGTTCGCGCCACGTCTTCTTGCATGTTTGATGCCCGTGCTCTTGTGCGTCGGTACAGCGCAGCCACGCTAACGTTTAACAGCCGAAAAAAAAATAGTACTACCACTTTACACAGAGAAGCGATCGTAAAAACTTTTACGATCGTCGTCGCACGAAAAAAGACTTCCAAGGGCAAGCGGACGGCAAGTATAAGGAAGCGTCCCGCTCCGGGCCGTCCACTAGGGAACCCACGACGAACAACACTTGATTGCAGTCTGGGCGGAAGTGGACAGCGACGCATCGAGGGTGATCAGCGTCGCGAAAGTTTCCCACTCTTTCTTCTGAGTTTCACGTACATGCAGTCTCCGGGGAGAGCAGCCTGGAATGAGAACGAAATGCGAGGCACCAGCTCAGGAATCAACCATAAAAACAAAACCCAGATGTATACGGCCAATGACTAGAAGTGATCGCGTTTCTGTTCCTATACTTGGAGATTCTAAAAGAGGCGAAGTTGTTAGTTTCTTTTTTTTTAAGATGATAGCACATATTGCGCCGGCTGTATCCTAAGTAACGTGACTGCAATGATTTCGAGACATGTTAGCGAGAATGACTGAAAGATTGCTTCAGATTTATGGGCCAGCATAGCGGAGAAATCCGCGCGGAGTGCGTTAATAGAACCGCAAGAGCTCCCGTAAACAAACCACACCATTCGCCAGTATACGTTACCTGTCCACCTGGCACCGTGTAACTTTCTAAGCCGGTTATACAGCACTTTGCACACAAAGATGCAACAAAACACGTGGTTCAAAATTTGTCCAAACTAGGACAAAACATTCGGTCTCCGAAACCAGTACTCCTGTATGCGTGATATGCACCTAGCTGCATAAGATGAATCTATCTCTTCACAGTTCCAGTTAATGTATCATGTATTTTATGTTCGCCAAAGGCGCTACTTCAGCATTTATTTCGAACTTGCTTATTACCAGATAGTGGTTTCTGCCCACAATTTGTGCCCCAGGTATGCTGCTTATCTTGACGGGCATAAAGTATTCATGTGGTCCTTTCTTTTTCTGGTTACTCAAGCTTACCCTTCCCTAAATGACAGTTTTCAATTTTATTTGTTTGGTTCAGAAACAGTACAAATAGCTGAAGCTGAGAGCCTATGACTAAAGAAAATAATGTAAGATAAAGTAAATAAAAACGCCACCTTGGAGAAAAAAAAAGAACGAACAAAGATATGCTGCCTATACCGGAGCACACTTTATGAATCATCACATGTAAAGTAGCGCATCAGTTACCAGCGGTGCGAGCACCCTGCCACGTAGTTGAAACGGTACGAAATTAGCTTCGTCACCATTTCTAGACAGGAAGCCGTCGTCTTGTATAGTAGTGCTTGCAAAATATGTTTCGTCCACCAGAACACGAAAATAACGAGAACACCCGCTATCGCTCATTTCAAATTCACCCCCCGTTCGACTTCCATTTTCACAACTGTCTTCACCTGGCGGCATCTCTCCATCATTTCTCATGCAGTTCGCACCGAACGAACCTTTTCCTACGAACTATCACAGAGAGAGATGGATAGCGTGGTCTGCTTGAATTTTTAGGGCTCCGGCTAATAAACGCCTGCATAAGATGCAAGAGGGGGTAGGCTGGCGAGTAAAAAAAAAAAAAAAAGAGAAAGAGACTCCCCCTCCCCCCCCCCCTTCTCCCCCCACCTCATTCGTTTTTTCTCTCTCGTGAGATAGCGGCACGATTGAAAGTCAAGCGATCCTACGAGCCTCTTTTGACTTTGCGTGAGGACCCACTCGCTGCAATGTCGAGGAAAAAAGCTGTCCCCAGCGCACGTAAAAGAAAACGCGAAAAAGTGTCTAGGGTGGAGCACCATGGTCTATTGTCCTGCTTATCAGAAGGAGCGTCCGTAAAAGAGCGCGATGTCCTTTGTGCCTCGAACATTCTCATGCATTTGTCTTCATGTGTTACTGAGACTCTCTCCTCCGGAACAGTTCTTGTTGTTGTCGTTGATTTGCAGTTGCGTCTACGAGATATATTCTTGTGTGTCATTGCCTTGAAACTTCGGTAGCTCATTGTTTCTCGAGATTTTCGTTCTATACAGAGATCCAGAAAAGGCGAAAGTGGCCGTGGTTTGCCCCCCCCCCCTCCCCCCAATTTCTCTTGGGCCGTTTCATCAACCAGAAGTTGGTACCTCCATGGTCGAGTCTTTCCGTGACTTGTCTGTCATCTGTGAAGTAAGGCTTTGATTATTCTTCCCACGTAAAAGCGTTTAAGATGGTAGTCGGCTGGAGGATCTCAATATTGCGGCGAAGAAATTTAGCACGGGCTAAAAGGTACTCTGAAGAAAAATGGGAATTTAAGCCCGACTGGTAAATTACTCTTCTGGTATAGCAAGAAGGCTACTCTTGCCCCAAGCGAAAGCACAGCAAGTCAGAAAAACACCAGGCGGCGCCTTTTTGATGATCCCACACAGTGTTCCTGTGACTTCAAGGGTTTGGACGCTTTCTGTATTCTGGCGCGCACTTGTGGCTGTGTCACGCCGGACGCCCAGATGCAAATATCATCGGTGTAGAGCGAGACATTAGCCATTTGTAGTAGCGTTTCGATGAGACCCCCTTGAACGTGATTGAAAAGAGTCGGGCTCAACCCTCCGCCTTGGGGGACACCACGACTGGATATATAACAATTTCTCAGGCCATCTTCTGTAAGAACAAACACAGATCTCTTTGAGCGATAGCTCCCACCTAAAGACGTGGCCTCCAAGTTATGCAGCCTCAAGAGCTTAGAGAATGGCTTCATGAGATACGTTGTCGCAGGAGCCTTCCACGTCCAAGAAGAGTGCCACGGAGCAGTGTTGTCAACTCAGTGTGCCGTATTATCTCTAGATTGATGTATAAAAAAATCTCTAAAATTGTTTTACGGTGACGACGTTATGCTTTACGTGACCGCAGAGCTTTGTAATGTGCGCGCTTGTCTGTTGTCATCTGTTGAGATCTTTCTATGTCTTGTTGAATCATAAAGTCATTTGGTTTCTTTTAACTCGGCTCACCTTCCTCGTCACCGCACCCACTTAAGTTGCTATTTACTTCGGTAATGCGTCTACTGTACATAGAGCTCTTGCAACCATCAATGTATTACGGGCTGTGAAAGTAGAAATATTGTAAACTGCCAAGCATGCGTTCTCGAGTACGCAAAAGATAAAACTAACCAAGCTTCAGAAGTTTCGCTTTTACACGCGCTGTGCAGCTGCTGTAGTTCCCAGCCGCGATAATTCTTCGATAATTCTTTTTTAGTATCCTTGCTAAAAATGGCGCTGAACGCCCTTTTTGGTCAAAAAGAAACACTATTTACAGAGACGCCGGAAGACATGCCCATACGGCCGTGAAGAGAACAGCGACACCCCATAGAATAAAGAACGGACACCCACTCTACCCTTTCCTATTACGATGCCAGAATTGAAAGAAGCCGCGACTGACCACTGCGCCGCTCGTTCTAGCGACCGCTACTCCGGGAGCGCTGCTCCACCTCTACTGGTAGAGCTAGAGTTAACAAGCAGCTGGTTCCGGTATCCTTGCTAAAATCTGCGTGGGTGCTTATGAATATGCATAGCGGCGTGAATGGCGAGATAACTACATGTTTAAATATCCTTAGATACTACGAAAAAGACACTAAATTCCTAAACAGGCCCGAAAACTCCTAGATCTAGGGATAAATCCCTAGAGTTGGCATCCTTGCTGGTACAGAGAGACGCTTCATAGCTTTTGGTTGCTGCACGGAGGTCACAAGATCAATAAGGCTGTCAATTAAACCACGTCTAAAACCAGCCATAGCATCAGCTTGCGTGCGAACTTCAGATTACGTTAGTCGTGCTTTCAAAATTAATCTTCGCTGACTTCGCGTATGCCTCACCATACCCCTACCGTCTCCCTCCGAGAACTGCCTTCCAATAACTGCCTTCTTCGATATCCCTTTAAGTCGTCGTGCTTCGACTTTGCGATAGAGCACTACCAATGTCACCGGACGGATCTGCGCCGCCCTTTTCATTTCCGCCTAATCGCACAGGGATAGCCTCGGGGTCCCCTGAGAAGGTTACTTATTTCTCGACGATGAAGTCTGTCAGCTGGGTCGCCTAGACTGCGCAAGCGGCATCATGCTTACTTCCTGGAAAAGCGAAGAGAAGTTTAAGCGGGGAGCACGAACATAGCAGCCCAGACGACAATAAGTGAAAAGACGAGGAGTGGACAAACCTTGCTGCACTCGCTGTAAAGTTCTTGATGTCTTGAGTTCAATCAGATGTCGACACACGCCGAGCTTTTTAAGACTAAGAAGGAATGAAGAGAAATGTACGAAGTTCCGTTACATTTCCGGCTTTCTGAGAGCAAGAATATTTTTGCTTTTCATTTCTTGTTTTTTTGTGTCGCAACTACATGCTTCAGTATTGCCTCTTAGAATGCCGTAGAAGCAGTCATTGCCCAATTTATATAAATTTCTCTATAGCGCGATCGCCACCATCTGGTCGGTGGCCATCAATTTACGATCTTCGAATCTAGTTATCTTTTTTTCTTACTTGTCTAATCCGGCACTGGAAATTAGAGCTTAGTAACGTAACAACGACTACACATATGAGGTGGTGAGAAGATGACTTAAGGTCCACACTTTGAAACATATACGCACAAAAATCAAGTAAGGAAATAAATGCGAGATCGCGCTCTCTACTGTTTGCATTATTACTTTCTCGCGACGAGTCAGCCTTGTCCCGACACTGTCTCAAAAGGAATAGAAAAATACAACCAGAAAACCATGTTCACTATTTCTGCCACTGTTGCGTCACCTACAATAAGTCCTTTCATCGGGAGCGAGACAACTAGGGAGGGAAAATCGCGCATAGAGTGGAAAGACCCGATATTTTATTATGCGTAAGTACATTATACAACTCGGTCAAAGGAATAGAACGGAAATCATTTCGTCTGTGCATATATTTTCCGACGTGTAGTAAATTAATTATTACACCCAAATTCATAGTCAAACGTTTTAATTAACTGGTTGATTGATTTATATTACAATTGCTGGCAAAAATACGGTCGCCGACTTCTCAACAGCGGTAAATTGTTATATGAATAAAATGAAAATTTGAGGTAAACTGACTCCTTACAGCCATTAGGCAGTTCGCCACCACTCGCGTGAAAATCATTCACAGTAAAGGAAAATGGCGCGAGAACGAGGTAAGTATAGCAGTCTCCGCTTAGTGAGTTATAGGGACCTAAGGAAACAGCCTTCTAGCATACGGAGTTTTGTTGTTATCATCTATACACATGAGAGACAAGCTTGCTGCACTGTCAGGATGGCCTTACAGCAAACTACAAATTTCTGACACAAAACAAAACAAAACAAAACCAAACAAAACGAAACAAAAAAGAATCATAGGAGATTGTACGGAGAACACGTAGATAACGGATAACAACATCAACAAAAGTACGAAAGCAGTGGGATAGAAACTTCTGGAGACCGGCTGTGGTGTCACAGACTCTCTTCTTAGTGTTGACGCCTCTGGGGTGCCGTTCGTTTCTCTGATGCCGTGACACGCATTCCCGTGGAAGACGCGGTCCCGATGGTCTGCCCGGTGATCAAATGTGTCCACTGCTTGTGTGGCGTGCGCCCCATCTTCGTCCGGCGCGGTATCCTCTGCCTGACGGGGTTCACATTCTCTCGTGTCGACTGCGTCGTGACACCGGCAAGGGAACGTACTTCGGAACGTACTGCCATTTTAGGAATGTATTACTTCGCCTGTATATGCGTCTTTGTATTGGCAGCAGAATTAAAAGAGCGCTGGGGCATTTGCCGTACTATCTCCTTCGAAGATAGCCGTTATTTTTTTATTTTTTTTTTGCGCTACAAGGTGCCAGCGAAATAATAAGCTTTGAAGGCGTAACTACAAATATAACGTGGCATTTGAACGTAGGGTATAATTGTAGGTCTTATAAATAGCTCCACAACGTTTTCCTGTGCGTGTGCGTGCGTGCGTGCGTGTGTGTGTGTTTTCTGTTTTTTTGGGGGGAAAGTGTTATTTGTACAGGTTATCTTTGAATGTGGCCACCATGACTAAGAATCACACGCGTGACCCGGCTCTCTGCAGGAGGACGCTAAAGCCACTAGCCCTCAACCACGGTTCTCCTCAGAACAACCCGACCATCAAAATACTAGCGGAATGATTTTCGAACCCCGCAGCTACACCATACGCTATGAAAGGCGTGCTCTGGCTGGACAGAAAGCTTGGTCTGGCTAGCGAAATCATGCACTGTGTTTCAGAATTTAGTATTTTACGGGAAAGGGGCTCCAGTCACCGGTTTATTTTTTGTGCCATCCCTTCATCTGGACAAGTGTCTCTCATTGCGTTCGCACCACTTGGTTGGCACTAACACATTCCTGCCTGAAACAAATCTCAATCGCAGCCTGCTATTGCGTGGCAGCTCTTTAGAGTTGCGCCATATTCTAGGACCTTGGAGCAGTGCTGCCACTTCGGTGTGAGCAACAGAGGCGTTTTCAGTCTACCCTATGGGACACTGACTTGAACAAGAGGCTCTGGATGCTTGCGTTTGTTGCTTGGGCATGGTGCGTGTGTAATGTTGATGAGCGGGTCATTTCATGCATCACAAATCTCACCTGCTGTAGCATGTCACGTATATGGTCAAGCAAACATCTCCAGCACACATTAAATAATGTATCTCTCCATCTCTCAATTCACTCGGATAACTGGTAGACAATTACAGTTACAGAATGGATACCAAGAGAAGGGAAGCTCAGTCGAGGACGGCAGAAAACTAGGTGGGGGGATGAAGTTGGGAAATACTAACTATATCCCTCTGTAAATGGCTGGGACTATATTCGTCATACGATTCAACCTAGAATTAGCATAGCCATAAGAGAAATACTTCTTTAGGGGTGACGATGCCACACATAAAAATATAGTCTAAGGCACAAAAAACACTTCGTACCTTCAAACGGCCCCTTCCTAGTTATATATCATCCAATTCCTTAAGAGCGCTGTACCAATCATATCTGGTGCGTCAAAACTTTAATTCAGTTAAAAGTAGAACAACGCGATTTTTAACACAAAATTTGACAAACTAGAGCGTGAAGAAATATATGAAATTCAACGTTTCCATACCCATATCTTATCCGTTTATGAATGCCTGAAAAACGGGGTTTACTCAAGCTATTGTAAAATGTTTCTTATTTGTGTCACAGCTATGGTTGAATATAGCCATGAGCTGTAATAAATGACATGATGCTCTTGATAAATTCACGAGGACATTCTATGCAGTTGTGTAACGAACAAGAAGCAGCATGATATATATGTATCGCAATGACATACAAAAGGCAGAAATGTATGCCTAGGGGTGCTATAACGTAAAGCCATTCCAAACATTGTTTTTAGTGTGCCCACCAATCGCTCTGGCACTGGCTTCTCGGAGCTGCTAGGGAGAATTAATTTATTTGCGTACAATAAGAATCTTTGCGTGGCAGTTTAATGTTGTGGAACCCATACGGCGCGTGCGAGGCATCGCTCTGCCAACTGACGACGACGACGACGACGACGATGATGATGATGATGATGATGATGATGATGATGATTGATGATTTATTGGCATCCCCTTTGAAACGGGGCGGCGACAAATAGTCACCTAGCCTGCTTGATTTAATCAAGTATACTATACATGTTGTTTATCTAGCATTTTTGTATACCTCTCATTATTATTTTTCTTTTTCAAAAATTTACCTTGTACCGCTACCTGTGATTTTAAGAGATCAGGTCGTATGAATCGTTTCCCTGCTTTTTTTTCCACCAGTACTCTAATCGTCTCTTGCTTATCTCTACGGCTGATCTGTGGATGTTTCCTTCCACTTTAACCCAAGCGCTTCTACCGTTACCTACGGTTCTCACTAGGTGGATCCCGTCGCATTCCATTAGTATGGGCTGAGTGGTCTCTGGATCTTTACTGCAGCATGCACATGTCTCATCTAGTTCCGAATATTTGTTCCGATGTGTTTTCGTCTTTAGGCAACCGGCTTGAGCCTCAAATAGCAAGGCACTGCCCTTTGTGTTATCGTACAGATTTTCCCTTCTAATTTCTTTCTTCTCATTCTTGTAAATCTCCATTGTCCTTTTTGTTTCCATTATTTGCATCCAATTCACGGTCTCTACTTCTCTAACTTTCTTTCTGATGACTCCTGGTTCTTCCTTCAACTCTTCCTTGCCGTGGATGCCCTCTAGCGGCATTTTTAAGCTTCCGTCGAACGCTGCCTAGATTTTCGACCAGCCACCGCCAGCTAAGCAAGGGAAAGCGGGCCAATCGCAGACGCCGGCATACCCTCCTCCTCCGATTATCTACTTTCGCTGCGTCAGTGCATCCCTACCGAACCCCTGTCCTTGTCTGCGTGTTCTTCGCCTCCTTTAAAAAAATTAAATTATGGGATTTTTCGTGCCAAAACCACTATCTGATTATGAGGCACGCCGTAGTGGGGGACTCCGGAAATTTGAACCACCTGGGGTTCTTTAACGTGCACCTAAATCTAAGTACACGGGTGTCTTCGCGATAATATGGTAAAACACCATATTATCAGCCATTTCGATAAGAAAAGCCTGTCAAGGTGGGCAAGGCTGTTTGCTTTGAAAGCAAGCAAAAGTGACCGCCAATAAAGGAAGAGAGAGTTTGATTGAGCTTATCAAACAATGCGAGTCACCGCCTGATGCCTGCTTCGGCCGGTTACGTAAATCTGACGTCAGGAGATTGGAATAAAGACAGATGGTAATAGTTTTACGTTACAGGGCCCCAGGATATAATAAACAAGATATCCAGGTCAATGTACAGGAATTGTATGTCTCGTGCTATTTTCCAAGAAAATTGTGGTGGCTGAAAAAAGAATATTTGTGCTCAATAATGTCACTGATCGGCTGCCTTTAATGTCACTGTTATCGCTTTCCAACGAACGTCTGAAAATAACTCGCAAACGTACCAAGCTGAATATTTTAGAGCAACCTTTTGTTACTTTTCTCTTAACGCTATTCCATATCAAGCCATAATATAAGGGTCTTCGTTCTGAGTATACGCCTTTTCTTATTGATATTAATAACCAAGGAGATGCTGGCAAGAAAATGTGGTGCCGGCTACTCCTTCTAACATGGGTGGCATGCATCACATAGTACAAGTTTCACATGATATTAGATATCACAACAGTTATTTAAAGCACATAAAGGTATGCACTATGAACTGACTCATCTTAAGTGTCAGAAGCATCACATATACAGTCCAATTGCACTAATGTCAGAAGAAATAAAAGTGCATAGTTAAATTAACCCTTATAAATGTCGCAAAGACTACAATACAATACAGATCTAGATAGAGAGATAAAAATGCATAAAGTGCACATAAATACAATCTACATATGCGCCTCTTAAACTTTTAACCGTTTCATGCACACTAACTCACATCATGGTCAACCATTTTTTAAACATATATTTGCAATAAACTACAAAATGATATTGATTTCTTTTTCTTTTCTTTTTTTTTTCATGGCAGCCTTCTACGCCTGTTGTAGCGTTTCCTCAACACGGCTATTTTTTTTTCAACATTATTTAGAGAACGATTTTGCCTGCCAAGTTTCTTTTGTTTTGCACCATACCTTACGTTCTAAACATTACAGTGCACGCAGTCAGTTCTCCGACGCGGCTGTCATGAACAGTTGACATACGAAACCGTGAAACTTCACCATCACGTGCAACAAAAAGGCCACGAGGTTGTCTTTCAATGGGTACCTGGTCATTGTGGAATCAGTGGCAATGATTCCGCAGATAACGCTGCTCGCACATCACACCAAGAAGAGCACAACGTTCCAATTCCGCTTTCGAGGACAGGCGCCGCAAGGTAGCTTCAACACCTGGCACGCAGTCTCTCACTCACCGAGTGGAACTCGCCAAACTTAATACTTACACGGCTACATCAATTAAACTCCTCACTGAAACTCCGACCTCCATTCGGGCTTCTTCGACGTGAAGCTTCGCTTCTCTGTCGCCTTTGGTTAGGAGTTGCCTTCACAAAGGCATACTGTACATTAATTGGAATGACCGGCAATGCAGCATGCGAGGTCTGCGGCACCGACGAAACTATCGACCACCTGCTGTGCCACTGTCCACAATATGCCCCAGAAAGACAAGAACTTGCTAACGCGCTAAAAAAATTGGACAATTGGAACTGGAACAAACAATCAGCGAACTCACCGCTAATTTCGCGTCTTTCCTTCCCTCCTCTCCCACCCTGTCATCTTTGTGTTCCCCTTTCCCATTTCCCCGGTGTAGGGTAGCCAACCGGACGTTATTCTGGTTAACCTCCCTGCCTTCTGCCTTTCTCTTTCGTCCTCCCTCTTCACATAAAGCCCATCATCATCAGCCTATATTTTATGTTCACTGCAGGACGAAGGCCTCTCCCTGTGATCTCCAATTACCCCTGTCTTGCGCTAGCGTATTCCAACTTGCGCCTGCAAATTGCGCCTGCAAAGCCCATACCATTACCTAAAATATGTGAATAAATACATACTATGTTATCTGTTGACTAAAAGCATTCACATTCCAAAACACCAAAGGCATGTATGTCGCAACGCTTACCTTATCAGTAATTTTTATAACATTTGTGTTTATAAAAAGTTAATTACAGCATCAAACAGAATTAGCATGCATTTTACGGTGGTTGCGTCTCTATGCCTAGAAAGATCACTCTGCATGGGTCCTTTGGAGCGAGTGCTGGTGGCTTCATTAATAAGCCACACCAGCTACATTTCTTTTTCTTGGACTTGTGTAGTTTGCCTTGTTCTTACGAACTCTCATTCATAAAATCTCGCTATATAGAATTTTCTATCTGCGAAAAGCAAGAAAAGAGAATGCAATAAGATGCTGCTCCGCACAAGCTGACAGCCAAAGATAGAGGGCAACGCAAAGAACGCGCGCCTTCTCGGCACTTCATTCTCAGTTTGCATCGAACGCTAAACGTTTTCTGCTCCATGAAGCACAAAGGCGATCATTCTACGCCAATGTTTGCGCCACTTTTGCAACCGTTTGTTTGAATCGATCGTAATTGACGTGGCGATGCACTAGAGGAAAGTGCGTCGCGAGATGCTGGTACGCGCCGTACTCCAAAAACGATGGCCTTCCTATCCCTCGGAGCAGGGGTCGTCTCTCCCGCCCCAGTGCCTTATCGACTCGGACGCCTACTCTATCGCAACGGCCCATCCGGGCGTCTCTGATGCTTTCCGCCGAAGTTAGGCGTTAATAAAGGATTCGTGTCGAACTTGTGATACGCGGGCGACATTCAAGAGAACGAAGAGTTGTGTGCGTCCTTGACTAAATGCTGCACGAACTTTACTTGTCCACGGAATGGCGGATACTGGCGCGTGCAGTTCTCCTAACACCATGCGAACAATAACGTTTTCTTGGGTTACAGTTGGTTCGCAGCTAAAGCGCACGAGGTAAAGCAAGAAGAAACAGCTGTGAAATGAACGTCTGTGTTTGAAGGAAAGCGATGTACCTACGACTATCTAGTGTAGCGCTCGGCCAACTTGTCCTTCGTTCGGACTTGGTTATAACGTTTGTTTTAATGCGAATAGCATTCTTTGCCTACTTCTGCCATTTGAGTCTGTCTATCTATCTATCTATCTATCTATCTATCTATCTATCTATCTATCTATCTATCTATCTATCTATCTATCTATCTATCTATCTATCTATCTATCTATCTATCTATCTATCTATCTATCTATCTATCTATCTATCTATCTATCTATCTATCTATCTATCTATCTATCTATCTATCTATCTATCGTCACCGCGCCGGCGTCATACTGTCGTCGTTATGCCACCTTGCTCATGGGCGACCTTAGCAAGCGCTGCCGTAGCAGAGTGATTCGATATCGAATTGTGTGGCATATAGCCTAATCAACGAAAGTGTAGGATTTGCAAAGTACACGTAGTAAATAAACGTGACTTCAGGAATATGGTCTGTCGGGATGATGCTTAAATGCTATTAGCGTTACTATCGACAATCATCGTGAGATGACTTCTGCAGTAATTCTTTTTGTCCTGACGTCTTTTTTTTTTTTTTTTTGCTCTCTTGTGCAGCGGACATAACAATAGGCTGATTATGATAATGACGTTTTATTCGGCAGAGGTCTAGCGTTCTTTGTGAGCACTGTACAGCAGTACTTGCCTTTTCTTTGTGAGTTTCTTTGTGCGTGCGTATCGTGTTCCAGATAAAAAAGAAATTCTGTGAAAACGATCGCCGATGATTGCTCTCGCGCGGTCGAGTTGCGGGTTGCGTTTGTCGCCGAACCACCAATGTATTCATAAAGTAAAATGTTTGTTGGTATTGTTTTCTTGTTTCTCAAGGAACAATTAATGTATTTGAAAGGCACAAAGAAGCAAGAGAAGACATCTGGAACTGTCACGTATAGCACACCGACGTCTTTGTATGCTGGTATGCGGCCTTCGTCAGCCTCAGGTACGCTAAAGTGTTCTAAGCTCTCCGCTGACGCACTACAGTGGTTGTATGAATGCCATCTTTGGAAAGATGTTATATATCACATGCGGGGATTTTGCTACTTGAGGCGTTCTAAAGCAAATCCGGATTGGTTACCATTACTGGCAGCACTTCAAGTGTAAAAGAAAGAACTTTACACTTCTGGCCTTTGTCTTGGGTGTTTTAACGCTCGAGGCAAAGCCCAAGATTGTTAAATTCACCTGCAGACATGCGGAAAACAAAGTTGATGTTGATGTTTTTTTAGGCCACAGAACCTTACACGTGGACAGAGAATCTCCGTGAGTGAATCTACAAATGCCAACGTGCGTTCGCATGCCTCATCAAAAATTCGGTGCCAGCATCGGTCCACGATTCTTTCGCGCCGATATTCACCATTGGGCTACGTCGCCGCATAATACATTTCGCTCTACACTTTTACGTGTGCGGTTCGCTTCTTCATTGGAGCTGTGCCAGCCGGAGCTCAGATCCGTCCCGTTCCAGAAGAGGAACAACTCGGAACTAGGAAAAACATTATACGGCGACGATACTTGCCTTCGACGGTGCATATTTGCCCGCTCAAAATCGAAGTGGATTGCTATACGCAGGCGGTCGGATGCGTTCGGTTGGAAGGTAAGCTTTCTCCTGTTGAAAACTCATGAAGCATGAACGAAATCCCCGCCGGAATCCAGCTGCCAGTGCGACGAAACGTGAGGTCCTTAAAATTTCTTTTATTCTTCATTTCTTTTTCGTTACACCTAGAAGGATCTCGCTCCCGACAGTACTCAGAGCTCGCTAAGCGCATTTCTTCCATTCCGTCGATCCTGCTGGTGACGACGTTCCTCTAGATAAATGTTTCGGACGATGACAGAACCAGAACGTTGAGGGGAAAAAAAACAAGCACGTGAAAATATGGGTGTGCCTTAAGTATGCGAAATTTATCCCAACGTAGCTTTCATATTTTACGTGTCAAGCTCGGCCATATTTTGGCCATAACTCTAGTTTTCTTCAAGGCGACGGCTAATGCGTTTTTCATACTCACGTGCCACTCGATTAATCGCGGTTTTCTTTCTTTTTTTTTTATGGAAGTGTCGCCTAACTCATTCCTGTTTTGATAGTCCGTTTGGGAGGCGGCTCACTCGTGAGAGAAAGTGAGACCATAAACACCCCGGTATTATCACATAATCAAGAGAAGGGTGAAGCGGGTCCTTGGTTTCGTTACTTATTCACACAATAGTCCATGAGTATGTGATAAAATTCAAATATCAATACGATGTAGGATAAGAAAAGCGTAACTTGCTATTCCCGCAAGATCAGCGAAATGAGAGTAATAATAAATATTAATCGGAGAGGCTATAATTTAGAAGGACACCGCAACTCTGCTGGTCTTCCACAGTAGCTGAAACCTCTTCCAGAACCTTGGATACCCCCCCGACGTTATTTAGTGATCACAAAGATTAATAATAAGAGCTGGGGCCCGTATTCAAAAAAAGCTCTTGCTATAAAATTCCCCCCTTCCTAAGAGAAAATTCAGCCAATCCTTACGTTGGACATATAAATTGCGAGGACAACTGGCCAACGGTAAAGAACACTTAAGAACAAAAAGCTTTATTATTTTGGCCTTAGATGTTATTAATGCGTAAGAATTCTTTGGCGAGTAGCCCAGCAAAGTCTGTGTGTTACACGAAAAGTGTAACGCAAATGACGCACAAAAATGCGTCATTTGCGAAGTTGTAATATTTAATCATTATAATAGTGTAAATGCAGATGATTGGTACTATTATAAACGATAAGGAGCAATTGAACCCCCCCCCCCCCCAAAAAAAAAAAAAAAAAAAATTGAACAGAGGGAAAGCAGTTCTCGTCTGACCGCCTTGAAAGCTTACTTTTCCGCAGTACGGGTGTGTGTGCAGAGAAGCCTGCTGTGGGCCTTCTGAGTATCAATATAAGAATAACTGAATGGTAGATGTGATAATTGTATAATAATAATAATTATTGATTGGTGGCGTTAAAAACACAACTGGTGACGTCGCCGTAGCCACGTCAAGGTCGTAACAAAAACGAAAAAAGAAAAAACAAAATAAAATAAAGGGAAACAACAGCTGTGGTGAAACCGGTTGCGACGGCGTTCTGGCTCAGTTGATACGATCGCCTTGAAGGAACCACGCAGGCTCCTGGCAACTCATCTCCACAGCGTTCAATACACGGATTTCATTATTTGGCACCGGAAAAGCGATGGGTAGACATGCATGAGCTAGGAAAAGCAAGTAAGCAAAAGCGAAGTAGCAGCCGGGCCAAAGAATGCTTACGCATTAGTAGACAATTCTCAGAATTCCTGTGGCAAATTTATCGCGTGCCAGCAAAAGAGTATTTTGTGCTTATGTCTCCTTTAAAGTTCTCGCAGCTGTGTTCATACGGTACGTATACGGACGATGTTTCACCAACAGTCCTGTAACACAATTTTTTGAAATAGTTCAGTTCACTTGACGGACTGACATGTCACTTGGACGCCATACTTTTTTCACCCTAAAAATGCACATCGGTTTCATAACAGTTTATTCCGCGACAAGAAAGTCCGGAGTAATTTCTGGCATGCCGCACTTAGATGCGATAGAGTCGAATTTTTTCTCCAAAAAACTACGTGAAGGAAATGCGCTTCGACAAACGTTTCTGTTCTGACTCTTACGCGATGCGTTTTGCTTTTAGGAAACCATTCCTGCATAACTAACTATTCAACGGTGTTCCCAGCCTGAACCTTGTCTCCGTGCGACTGTTTTATTGCTTATCTGTTTATTACGATCACATTTTCTTTCTTACCTTTCTTATCTCTTTGCAGCTGTTTTATTGCTTATGTATTTCTCCTGATCATTTTTTTTTTCTTTTTGCTGCCTTTCATTCCTTCTCGACGCCCCCTATGGTAGGCTTGCCTCCTGGGGCTGCTGAGTGCACGATATAAATAACGTCACGCCGTCGCGCTCAGTTTAGGAGACCCGAGCTCACCAATATATTTTATGCCTGCGAAAGAAATAAAAAAGAAAGACAGCTGTATTTTTGTCTTTTTTTGTACTTACATCCTTCTTGCCTTCTACCTGATTACGCCCTTCAGGCGTCGCGTGCTCAGAGGACATGGCTCCGAGAAGCCCTGTTTACGTAAACAACAGGGTCTCACGAGAAGGCTGAGGGTAAGCAGGCCGTGGGGAGGGGGGGGGGGAGGGGAGGACCGTGCCGAATGGTGCGCTTTTTCGTGCGTGCGTCCGTTGCAGGGCTATAGCTATGCCATGTACCCCTGCGTCGCCACTCATTTTGGTTGCGGCTTTTTCTTCCAGCTTTCACATTTTTTTCTTCGCGCCTTTCCGCACCGACCCGAGAGAGAGAGCGAGCCCGATGTTTGTTTTCGTTACGCCTCGCGGCCACCCCCTCTTTCCATCAGCGTGTCACTCGGCTCGCCAGGTGTAAACCGTTGCTTAGTGCCTTCGCTTCCGGAGAAAAGTTTCTTCGCCTCGCGCGGGAAGCCTTTTCCGGAGACTTGCTCCTCGCCGGTTCTCCTCGCTGCTTTCATTTCGGGAGAGGTCCTGCACGAAGCGAGTGTTTGTAGACGGCAGGCTTAGCCGGTGTTCGCTAAGGCGCAAGTTCATGCCGTGATGCAAAGTTGGCGGGTGTTGTCGTCGCAACATGGAACGGAGCTTGGCGTCATCCAGTTTGTCGCTTGTATCACATGCGTCGATGTACTTATAACAGCTATGACGACCTATATCCCAAACAATTGGTGCAAGCACGAGATGCTTCATTAATTGCAGCAGCACGAACATATCTGCCCCGTATTATTGTTGTACTGTGAAAATTAGCTTTGCTCCAACGTTTGCCAGACCGAATGCCACCGCAACGCTTGTGTAGAGGGACCACATTGTCGTAAATATACCTGGTGATCCCTGGAAAACCGGCGACGTCATCATTCGTTAGTTTCGCAAGAATTTCGCAGCTTCAGGACATTTGGTTGTGACAGAAACGCCTTACTTTACTGCAGCGAGATCAGCGCACATAATACACCTGGCGTATGTCTTTTATCGGATTTCCGGGATCGTGTTTCCTTTAGTGAACCAATCATTAACGCTTGAGGGAATACCCGTTGAAATAGGGGAGAAAGATAAAGTTCTGGGTGTGACTTTTTCTGCTCATATGACATGGACGTGCCATATCGAATCACTGACTAAATCATTATCGCGTGCTGCTGGTGTACTGTCACGATGTAGGCACTTTGGTCCAGAAAAAGCTAAACTTCAGATTTATCATGCTCTGTTTTCTTCCCATATAGTTTACTGCCTTTTAGTCTGGGGAACCAGAACCCTAAGTAACATAAAAACAATTCACATATTGCAAAAAAAAAAAGCAATTTGGTATATGGCAAACGTCCCGTGCAATAGTTCTACTGGTACATTGTTTGCTCGCTATGAGATAATCATTGTGAAACGCATGTTCGATTTTCGTTTAATGTATGCTTATTTCTTCGCAAAGGAACAATTCAAAGTGTTTATTAAATATTCATCTAACATAAGCATGCATTTCACTGATTCACGCACTCGCAGCGCCGACAGGTGGCTTGTTCCTCGTTCGTGCACGACCTATTTTTTGCAGTCTCTTAGATTCACACTGCCGTCCCTACTTAATAAATATGAAGAGAAAGACGGCAACTTTTCTACGTTTACAAAAAAAAAAAAGAAATGCGTAATTTTTTCTAACTCTTGTCTAATGTCTTTCATGTTATGCTGTCCAAACACGATCAATAATGTTTCATTACTCTTTGTATCTCGTTTATTGTTTTTGTCATTTTATGATATGTTTTTAACGTGAACATCGAATATTTCAGCTACAATGTACAACCGTCCTGGAGTGTGCCTATATATTGACCTCATTTGTTCTATTGTTTCATTGTTGTATTTTCACAACCTCTTTTAATTTATTTTTTAAACTGCATTCTTTTATCTGTATTATTGTATATTCATTTTTTAAAGTATAGATTTTAATACCGCTGTCATGTACAGTGGTGAGCACTGCTAGGGTGAACACCTCGTTAGTATTCACGAGCCTATAGCAGTTATTGTTTAGCACAAAACAGAGAAAACTATTGTTTGTTTCCTCGGCATCATCATTAGGCGTCGTATTTGGCACATTTCCCCCTGAAGTAGAAGGTATGTTGAAGTTATACCAATTTGAATACTAATGAGGTGTTCACCCTAACAGTGCTCAGCACTGTACGTGGGCCCTGTAGGCATTTTTGAGTGGTGTTATTGCCGCTTTTTGCCTAAGGGACCCCCAACTCTCGTTACAAATAAATGTTTGATTGATTCATTGATTGATTCATTCATTCATTCATTCATTCATTGAAGTATATCGTTTTAGGCTACACCTACTCTGTGGTGGCTACCATGAAAGAAGGATATCCAGAACAACGTTGGTCACTTGATATTTTTCAGTGTACATGGAAATCGAATTACAAGGGCGACTCTGCAAACTTTTGTCATCGAAATAGCATGGCATGGCATGAATCTGGGGCGAGATTCACAAAAGCGTTCTTACGCTAAAAATGTTCGTAGAAGCAGGCGTCAGCCAATCGTGATGTTGGAGAGAGAGAAAGCGAAGAGAGGAAAGGCAGGGAGGTCAACCAGACGAACGTCCGGTTTGCTACCCTACACAAGTGTTAAAGGAAAAGGGGAATGAAATGAGGAAAAGAGAAAGAGAGTGAGCATTGTGTGTGCAGCGAAGCACCATGACACCAAAGTCAAGTCCCATAGCTGGTGATGTGCGTTGAAAACATCTGACATGAACCAAGGGCCAGTGGTCGTTGCGTGAATAGGAGGCGGTGGGTGAGCCACGGGGCTTACTCGAGACTTGCAAGCACTGGATTAAGAGCATCCAGTACTTGCACTGCACTTCGCGCACATATCATTAGCGAAGGTGGCTGGCCAATGGCAAGCAGGGCTTACGAACGAAAACCTTTGTGAATCAGGCCCCTGTTTCTGAGTTCACCGTACGAGTGCCTTCCTTTGGAGATGTATGAACGTATATCACTGCATGGAACAGCCGTTCCCGGAAGCAGTGCGTTGGGCATGCTTCTGGAGAACATTGTCAGTAGATTCTAGAAATGGTTCTAGGTTCAATAAGGTAGTATACTTTCATCAAAAATGAACTAGCTAGAAAAGCCTGATGCCCAATGTGGTGGTCAAATGTACGTCGATGTAGTCCTTGTGTGGAAAGTCCCAGTAGAGCAACCGCGTGCCGCCCATACATCCTGTCACTAGTGTGCTTGATTCAAGGAAGGAAAGAAAGAAAAAGTGAAAAAGGAAAGGCAGGGAGGTTAACCTCCCTGCCTTTCCTTATCATGCATGATGTCCTTGAATGCTTGATTCAAGGACACCATGCATTCAAGCGTGACACCTCGTTGAGAGGTACGTGGAAAGGCAGTGAACATTTATTCAGAAAAAAAAAGAGAATCATGTCAAGTTATTTGGCCATCTCCTCCAGCCTCGCACTTTTCAATCTTTAGTGGCTGTTTTCTGCCAACAATGCTTACAAATCGGTACGCGCTTGCTTGGACGAAAATAGACCGAAATAGAAACAATATTGATTATGCCTAGGCGCCAAGGGTATACTGCAGCCTTATAAAAATATCGAGAGGGTCGCTGCACAAAATAAGCTTACAGAACGCTGCAAGTACGTCAGAATAATTCAACGCGTTCATTCGGGCTCCTCGCTTCTTCTAGGGGCATCTTCTAGTGAGGGCCAGTTCTGGCGATGGCCTGAGCAAAACATTATCCCGCGGAGGACACTTAGAGAGCCGGCCCGGAGAGATATTAATCTCTATGAAAGCGAAGCAAGCACCGCCGCCTAGACGCACAATGTAATCCACTTTGCGAATCAGGCTTCTCAATTTTAATCAGTGGTTCCCAAGGCACCCTTTTGCACTCTACCGTAATCGTTACTAGCTGGAAATGGAATATTTTGTATTTATATTTATATTATATTTATATTTCCAAACGAAAAAAGAAAGAAAGAAAATGAAGGTGTACTCTAATTTCCGCATAGGTTTGAGCTGCAAGCGCGAGAAGCTACGTTCTCTCCACCGGAGGTTAAATTTAATGGGTGTACGAGGCGTCATGGTACAGCTATGGTTCCTCTGAGTCGACTGGAGTTATTTGGGTACGAACGACGCAGGAACGGAAGGGACGAGAGGGGAAAACAATATTGTTTTATTGCGGTTATGGAGCCAGCCGGCACGTAACCTTGTCCTGTCGAGATACGTGGACAGCGAGTTCAATTCAAGTCACGCTCTGCTGGCTAACTCGGACCGTCGCGAATATTTGATGCCCCCTCAGAAAGCACGTAAGCGCCACCTGAACTTTTAACAGCGGAGCTGTTTAAGCCGGTCGTAATGTGTCAACCGCGAACAGAAAATGTGGGCTGATCGTGGCAGTTGTGCAGAAAGGGTCCAAGCGCAATGGCACGTACCCATGTGAACTAGCGAAGCTGATCCTGCCTTAGTCTAGCTAAGCATGGTTGGGACTACTTAAGCTTAGTCAGTCATCAATAGCCAATCGCTAGCCAATCAATAGCTAAACTATAATCGATCAATAATCAATAAATTCCGGAGAATGCTGGGGATGACTTGGTTTCCATTCGGTTGCCTATTCGGATGACTTCCATTCGGTTGCCTATTACGCGAGTACGAATCGTAGGCGAAGAAAAAAGGCAAAGAAAACACGTACACGAAATGTTGTGGATAAATTATCCAGACTTAAGAGGTTACATAGTTGTGTATATACACAACTATGTAACCTCTTAAGTATGTATAATAATCTTGTATTGAATTGAATTGAATTGAAGACTCGACAGAGCGCCGCAAGTCGGACAGAGCACGTTTTGCAAGCGTTCGTTGTGGATACCACTGAAATGCGTGCACCCGAATCTGAGGGCGAGTGACGCTCGCCAGATAAAGGGGAAAAAACTGCGAATCGAGCTATTCTCGAGCGGTATAACACAATTTTTACGAAACTATTGTTATGTTTTGCGGATACAAGTAAAAGCTTCCGTTTATGAGATCGATGTTTGTATATCGCAAACTAGCCACGAGACTTCCTCTTACCCTGTGCTTTCTAGGAAAAACTTCAATATCATAAATCTGTATTCATTTCTTCTTCGCCATAGAACGTTTTAGAATTTTTTACAAACTTTTTGCTTTCACACTTTGATTAGGTGGTCAATCGGGCATGAAGACGTGGCCGCGACACGGTACTGCAAGGAGAGCATGGTTTAACATTGTTACGCTGTCTGCCATTCAACTAGAAAAGAAACTGTTCGTTCACAACCAACAAAGGATTAACAGAGAACAGCATTGGTTGCTTCAAAAATTCTTTTTTTTTTTTTTTTTTGGGGGGGGGGGGGGTAGTACAAAGGCATCGCCTTTTGATACAATCGTCGGACGTGTAAATACAACTGACCATGTATTCACGGTACGGAAAGGCATGCAGACTAGAGCACTGCACGGGCCCGACCCGGGCCCGTTCTTACGTTGGGCTGCCCGCCCAAGCCCGATCAAAACTTTTATGGCGAGACCTGGGCCTGGCCCGCCACCCCTTCACCTTAGGCCCGGGCCCGGCCCGAGCCCGACTCGAAACCGGCCCGAACCCGGCCCGAGACCGAAAAATAATGTTTTTTCAGAGTTGAGACGCCCGAGAATAACTCGCTACACGTTACATGCACACCACCAGAAAGCCCGAGCCCAGCCCGGGCCCGGGTCAAAAAGCACACGCCGTGCCCGAGCCCGGCCCGAGCCCGTGAAAAAGCTGTTCTACCCGGCCCGGTCCGGCCCACGGGCTGAGCCGGGCCCGGGCTTTCGGGTAAGCCCGAGCCCGTACAGTGCTCTAATGCAGACGTGCAAACATGGCCACAAGTACGCAACGCAAAGGACAACACGAACACCGGTGCTTGCATTGTCCTTTATACTTTATACTCGTGTTCGTGTTACCACGCCTGCCTGTGCGTACTACGAACCCCCTACCAATTTGCGCAACGTTCAGTCATTCTAAAGAAAAAGTGGCCATGTATGTGCGATACACGTTTAAATTCGTTATATGCATTAAGGTGTAATGTGAACATATTAAATAGCATGTAGTTCCATTGCTCGTCTCGCCTGGCTAACTGTGAGCTCCTGGGCGTGTTGTTGAGCGTTCTTTCGAGCATTCCTTTATTCGTGTGGGGAACTTTAAATGTGTTCTTTCTTCAAGACTACACTATGTGTTTTCAATGCTTATTGTCCTTTTGTTTCTTTTTGTGTGATCAGTGATCAGATGTAGCCAGCGCCACATAAAGCACCAACCTCTCCTTTAAATTCATATCACTTAAAAATGCACGCTGGGGTAAAGAAAAGAACACTAAATGAACTTTCCTTGTGGTATTTACTTTTGTATAAAAGATAGAAGTGCAGCTCCTACCATTTTATTGTTGGAGAAAAAAAACACGGAAATGCTAGAAAGGGGCAAAGGAAATAGAAGAAAATAAAGAAAGGAAGCTTCAGGAACGCGCCTCGCACGAAACGTGAACCGGAGGTTGCAACGGAAACTATGTTCTTGCTTAGCTAGTCACTTCAAAAGTATAACGTTGCACAGCTATAGCAGATAGCTTTCTTGTTTCGTGCTTTTAAATAGTTTATAGCTTTACGGCCGTCCTAATGCACCCGGCGAATCTGATGGGAGTTCGCTATTGCAGAAAGCCTAAAGTGTAGGGCGTGTAAAACCCCTGTTCCGTCTTGCAATAACAAACTTCGTAGCTCACTCATGATTCGATTGGAGATATTGCAGAAGACAGTGGCGATGTTGAAATCGGCAGCAGCGTTCTTTTATCTCTCTTCGTCGTAAAGAGTGAGTGTCCGTTCTCTCTAAGCTTGCTACTAGCAACATTTGCCGTAAGGTCCCTCCACAAAATCACTAAGGATGACGCCGTCAGCTTCTGGAGATAGCGGGCTTGAGAGACCATTATGTTTAAGCTTCTATTCTGGGTCGCAGCTCTTGAAAGAATCGACCGCGTTGCGTCATGACACTTTGTTGAGTAATGACAGTGACGCCAGCTTTGTGTGCGGGAGACTTTAGTATTGAAGCCCGTATCTATTGCGAGAAGTAATATTCTTACAGTTTTATCTTGTTCCACGCGCATTTGCAAAGGTCTCTATGTTCATGGTTTTCGCAAAGGCCATGGGCTGGTCAAAGAAAAGCGATGAAGCACTATTACGCCGCCCTTCGTAACCAAGCTGAACAGCTATAATTTGGGAGGCATAACATTGTACATAAGTGACCAAGACAATTTGGTGTCATTAGGAAATATGTGAAATGAATAATAAGCATTCGAGGACATTACGTGCGAGTATTAGTGAGAACTCAGGTTTACAATGCTATGAAATAAATGCGAGTGTTTCTTACTACACCACCGAAATTGTAGAAAAAAAGAACCTTTAAAGCAAGAATGATCGCCTTCGATGCACCAGCACCTTATGTCCTGCATATCAAGTGAAAACTGCTGTAGTGAATATGATTATATAAAAGAAAACAAAGCCGCAGTCACGTGCGAGAGTAAAGTACTTTGCAGTAGATAGATGAGCAGTAGTCGAACAAGTAATGTCGCTGAAGCCATGGTGCTTTAGCGACATTACTTGTTCGACTAGTGTTCATCACTTCAATCCTCCATCTTCCGGTCAACATTTCTCTTGTTTGGATTTACAGTAGATAATACCACCTAACAGCCAGTTTCTTGTATTGATCACGAGAGGTACAAAAATATTTTCATGCACTATGCTGCAGTAAAAACAGTTATACAAATCCATCGCCCGTGTTGAAATTTATGTGAAGCGAATCTTTCGGGAAGCGGGTGATTAAATGCTATCAAACTGTTCCTATTGTTCTCAGCGTTTTGCACCATAGCGATTACGGGCCTACGCGGCAAAACGGCATGATCTGCAGCCTCCCCCACCGCGAATTACGCCACTCACGCGACCGCGAATTACGCGACTCACGCGACCGCGAATTGCAGTTGCATCGGGGATCAGCCCACTTTACTGCGACACTGTCTCCAGGATCGGCTTCTGCGTTACTCGTCGATAAAGTGGCCGAGCAGAAGCGCCAATCCACGGGAAAGAATCCAAACAAAACTTAGCTTTGATCAAGGACTTATGGACTTTAATGGCGTATATTTGTGGCACTCGGGATGTACAGATACCATTTCATGTTTCAATGCGCTGTTCTGTGCAGAACAGAGCCGGCAACCGGCACATCTGTAGGTGTAGTACAGATGGGGCGACATATAAGCGAATTCGTTATGCGATTGCTGCCCTGTGTGTAAGCTATTAGGACAAGACAGCCGCAGCATCATCCAGCAGCATGCAACAGCAGCCGTCACGGTGAGCAAAGTCCGGAGTTGGTTCCCAAAGAAAGCTCGGCAACATAATTTTTTTTTGGAATCAATTTAAACATAAAGGCTTGGACACACCTTCCCCTAGGTCCCTTGAAGAACATTTCCGCGATGACAAATTTCCCTCAATATACGTATATATAGCGAGAGAGTTGTCTTCGTCAAAGCTGTTTTTTGTTAACGTACGCGTATATAACCATTCACAGACGACATTGAATGGAACCGCCGCGCGCACGCACCAGCCGAGGGGTCACGAACGGACACGAAACACGAGCCACACAGGAAGGCATTCATTACGGCGTCGGCGGCGGCGAGTGTCGCTGACGCATGATTAACGGACGACCGCCTTGAAAGAGAACTTTTGCCGGCGAGTGATCCCAGGCCTCGAGACTCGACGTTACTTATTTCTTGCCCCGTTTCGCTCTCTCGGCTATTCCTGCATCCAACCAGTGATCACAAATGGCGCAGTAATAGTGTAGTAAAAGTTACGTACGGGGTGCTTCCTCTCTGCAAAGGACTGCATGACGCGACCAGCCCAGCGGAGAACTGAAGTAGGTTCTTAATTGATTGAAGCAGGAAAGCAGAGCTCCTGATCTGCCATGATGTTCCCGCTAGAAATATTCTCATTGTGTTCTCGGCTACGATGCAAAGAAGTCTACGCATTTCTCAAGCTTTCGTTACACTTTGCCGACCGACGCAGTTTTAATAATCGCATCACTAACCCACCTATACAGTTTGACAGCTGTTTGATTTCATAGCCCTGCTGCCGAATATTTTTCGCACCATCCTTTGCCTTCACAGACAAACCAGTCTGTACAAAGGATTATTTGAAAGAAAATGGGTGCCGGCAAATAGGGATTCAGTTTTGTTTCGCCAGAGGCTCCGCGTTTCCTTTTCTTGGTGATTAAAAGATCTATGTGGGACACCATAAGGCAATAGTTCTCGCATTGCTCCAAAATGAACGTTCATTTCACGCCGTTAAGGAACCGTATGCTACAAAACATGATTGTGAACACAACTTATAAACGTGTGAAATGCTATGGCTTACAAAACAAAATTTAAAAAATCGGTGGCAGCATTGTCTGTAGGGCTAGAATAAAAGGAGCGGCTCAATGCTTGTGCATTCTGATAGCGCCTGACAACAACTTAAGTTATTTATTGCATTTTTCTTTTATTTGTTTTCAAGTTATCCTAAGCCATGAAACATGACAGTAGCTGCAGAATAATTACTGTTCTGGATTATTTATTTATTTATTTATTTATTTATTTATTTATTTATTTATTTATTTATTTATTTATTTATTTATTTATTTATTTATTTATTTATTTATTTATTTATTTATTTATTTATTTGTGAATTCCAGAGAGAAATGGAGTAGCCGAGGTACTCTCTACCTCAAAACATCTATAAGAGAACAGAACACGTGAAGAAGAGGCAAGGAGGTTAACCAGAGATAGATCGGTGTTTGTTATCTCTGTTGGGTGAAAGCAAATGAAGAAGCAGAAGGAGAAGAGAATTGAAAAAGAGCCGCAACACACAAAGTGAACAATGTCTAAGACACCGCACTATGAAAGTTTATCGCGGACATCATGGGCGATCTTCCATATTATCAGACTCGGTACTCAAAGTTCATGCCTCTCCCCACTGCCAAATAAGCAAACAGAATGACGGATCCTCCCGGTCTTCTTCGTATCACAGTGCTCGCGCAGGAGCCGTTGCGCTTACAATCTGAAGTTTACAAGCGCTGCGCTAAAGTGACTAAGACTTCCATAGGGCGTTGGGAGCCGCCGACATGCACGTGCACGTGCACGTGCATTGGAAGTGCTAGGCAGTGAGGCATACATACCTCTTGCACAATAACGAAGCGCAACCGACGACATCATGACACAGTGAAATGTGCAAAAAAAAAAGGACAAAAGGAATACGTGCAACGAAAGCCTTGGATACAGACAAAAGCTGCTTACAAGCCTGGTGCTTTTGTTGTTTAATAAAGCTGCTTACTACTTTCTCCATGCTTACTGTCTTAGAGTACCTAGACACTTTGTACTGTCGCTCTTTCATAGGCAAATTAACCCTAAGTAGAAGTACACAGCTTCCTGCTAGACGAAGTATGATTAATAATCGCTGTGTTTATCCTCCTACACTCCATCCCTGTTCACTTCCTCTTCGGATTGATCCGTGCCTAACGTAAGAATAACGCCGTTATCTCGACTTTGCTGCCAGGCGTAAGGAAGGAGCCCTAGCGCCGATTTCCAGACGCGTGCCGACGAGAGCACAAAGAGAACGCGAGTTCCGAGAAGCGATGTCTGCTCTTCCATCCCATGACGCGCACGTGCTTGCGCGCGCTTCTTCCTACGGAGTCATTTCCTACGCCTTTCAACGCGTCGTGTCTGCCCCTTTGACTTTAAGTTTCTTTTCGTTTTTACGCGCGCCGTACTCCCCACCTTACCCGGCAGCAGCCATGCGCACATGTACGAGGATACGGAGCTCATTTTTCCGACCGTTCCGGGAAAGACAGTGGCGTGCGCGCGCTGCTTTTCCGCCAGCACCGCGAGAGATTCGCATTCCTCACGAGGAAGGCGTCGCAAAACATTCATCACCGTCCGGGGCGCAAATATGGCACGACTTGCGGCGCTGTTCGGGCGGTGCCCTTGCACAACACCCTTGAGGCTCGAAGTGCGCTGCGCCTTAGGCCCCCCCGAACGCCTCGCGTAGCCCTTACGCAACTGCGGCACGCTCTTGCGACCCCCTGCGCAGCTCCCGTGCACCACCCCCATGTTTCCCTCCCACGCACTTGCCTCCCTACCGCACCCCTCGAGCTACCACGAGACTAGACACCCATCTCAAGTATACGGATACTCCCATTATTCCTTTACAATGAATTCGTTCCGACTTGTTTAACTTGCAGCGTTATACGGTTACTCCCATCCGAGGGTATGCGGTGAGCCGTTCTGACTTCAGCGCCCTAAGTTGCATGCTAAGGCTATCATCTGTGACTCGTCGCTGCCTTTCTTCTGTTCTCCATGCATCCAATGTATTCAACGCAGTTGGTTCTGCGTCCATACTTTTATACATATGGTCTACAGCTTGCGCATCAATGGTAGACTAAAGTAAAAAGATGTATGTAATGTTGTAACTCATTAATACCTTTACATTTCAAGTAAAGACAGCAACAGCCGTTGCTGTCCATTCTTTTTGTGGTGTCTTTTGTGCGCTAAAGTTGTTTACTTTTGAAGATCGCCACCTAGCCCAACGCCACGTAATTCTGCAGCCACCGATGTCTCCGCACATTTGCTCTTTTGTTCAGCTGTGAAAAGTTTTGAGATACACTTTGCTGCAAGCTTTTTTTTCGTTTCCAAGTCGTCATCGATAATGGCGCCTACTTTCTCGCATGATATTCCGAGATATCTAGCAACACTATTGGCCGATATTAGGTGGTCCTTCATGGTCCTGTCATGGATAGCTTTCACATTACATACGGTACAGAAAGAGAAACAGGTTTACCATTGAGTTTCTCAATTTGAACACCGAAATGGTCAGTTTTAAGACTGACAGCCAACGTGTGTAACGGTAGCATATGAAGGCCACTATGACACAAATTTTGTGACATTTCATCACAAATCTTCTTCGCGTATTTTCCTTCGAGACACAGCAACTTGATTATGGTCATATGCTCTTCCAAACTGGAACTCTTCTGGAAGTGTTGCCAAGTTCACTTTGCACCTGAAAAAATAAATAAGCTAAATGCATAGGTATATTATTTTTGCACCATTGATTATAGACAAATTGGCGAATACATTCTGCAATTTAAAGCTATCTAGCTTGATTTTTATCTGGTATAAGACTCAATACTTCTCAGCATCCACTCGTAGTATCTTCCTCGGCATCGCCAGTGCTGACTCCGTATTCTTTTTTTGTTTGGTCACCTGATTAATTCACCAATGCAGTAATAATTAAATCGTTCGTTCATTGTTTGTTTAGTGTCGTAATCACTTTTAAAGACACTCTGCCTTCCGTTGAGGATTTATAAGCGTCACATTGACTCACCTCAATTTTTGTTTTGTGGCGTCTTAAGTGCAAGAATTGTAATTCATTTTTTCAATTCAATTCAATTTATTCTTTATTCGTTTTACATCATAGAAAAATACATGAAATCTTTTTAGACCCATACTCAGCGGCTAGTAAGGGAAGGGATCAAGTACGTGAAAGTTGTGTTAGCGCAAGTAAGAAAAATTATTTCACAAGGTATATTGGTACAATAAAAAAAGGCAATTACAAATAATAGATAGTATCATAGATTTAACATGTGTTTTAGTAGTAAACAAAAAAGAAGAAAACAACTCCTGCAAGCGAAATTGACTAAACAAGAGATACACAAAGGGGTTATTCTAACACGCTAATGTAGCCTACAAACAAAGATACACCTTCTTTGTCACTTTGCGAGTATACACATTTTATTAGAAAAGCTAATCTGTTGAAACGGTATGCACACAATATATCCTAATGAGAGGCGGAAAATGAGAAGCCTCCTTTATTTTGATGGCCGGTTTGCAACAAGCACTTTTGGAGATATTCGATTTTCGTTTTCTTCAGATGAAATGCAAGCAGGCAAACTGAAGACACAGTGACGACGACTTGTCGTCTCGACGTAGCCTTCTATTAAATTGAGGATAAATTATAAGCTCTTAAGGTCCAAGGGAAGCTTAGTATACATTAAATTGTGCTGTTGCCGTCCTGAACCTGCACTTTGAGCTATGAGAAACGCCATAGTGGATAGCTTCAGATTCATTTCGACCACCTATGGCTCTTCAACGTGTACCTAAATCTAAATTATTTTTTTTTCATTCGGAATCCTTTGAAATAGAGCAGCCACAGCTGGGTATCGAACCCGCTACCATGCGCTCAGCAGCATGACGCCACTGTAACCGAGTTACCTCGGTGGGCCCCAGGGGAACAAACATTGTTTTTGATTATGCAGGTCCAATATTCTCCCATACATTCACGTTGATTTGGCTGATCATTTTCCTTCCTTTCGAAGGAGTCCTTGTCTTTCATCGCAACTGCCGCAATTCTCACAGCAGCTCTTCTTAAAATGAAATTGGCCACAGGTTCCACACTGTTATAAAAAAAAAATGTGGTTGATCCCTCTTATATAGGAATCGGTATAGAACACGAAAGTGAAACGTGTCTTCACAGAAGTAGTGCAATGTTTATTGCACATTGATATATAATGTCTATTGGTGTTTTGTGGCTAAAGCGCCCTTAGGCGTTGATGCACCCACGCTGACGCCTGGTGGCACGTCTCCTCCATCACGACTACCAACGTCGATGACCATGAGCAACCGTCGTGCATATGGAAGCTGCACTACGCTGCACACGCTAGCACAACGCGAAAGACGAAGCACGTAACTGACACACTAATACAACGCGCAAGACAAAGCACGTAACTGAATCGTCACCGAGTCAAATCAGCGCGTACAGCGCGTCGTAATTGCAGCCTCCGCGATCAACTTCAGAAACATTTTCAGAGCTAATTGCGGAGGCCACGCTCCGCTGTGCTGAGTACGGTGAACGCCACCTGGCGTTGGTAGTGCTTCTTGATGCCAGCGTCCCTTCGAATGCTGCCATCGAGGCGTCGTAGTGCTGAGACCACCGAAGCGTTCACTGTCGGTGCGCGTTAGTGTCATAATGCAGTACTTCTCTTTTCTGCTCGTAGGCGGCGGCACCGCCCCGAGCAAGAGCGCGGGTACACAGAGGAGTGTTAGATATATAAGGCGCGTCTGTGTAGCTCTCTGCAAATGCGTTTGTGGCGCAATGGGTTAAACGCTCGGCGATCTATCGTCGCGGACCGAGAGGTCGTGGGTTCGATTTCCAGATTTTGCATGTTTGTGGAACTTTTTCTTCTGGTTTCTTTCTTTGTATTATGTTCGTGTACATTGTAAGCTGACGTATTTCCGTGACGGAAATACGTCAGTGAAGTCTTGGTGGACCCCGGCATAAAACACTTTCGTGTTAAAAAAAACACACGAGTTTAAATAACGCACATAGGCAGGCTTCGTTGCATGGGTTTGAAAGAATGGGGAAAATGAAACGAAAAGAACGCAAGTGATTCTAAAGTCTTGTTTGAAGCCACTCTTTCCTATTGCTATGTTGGGAATTAGGTGGCTTGGCAGCGGAACCACTTCAGTCGGTTCTCAGGGCTGCGTAGATTCGTTTTAGTTATGAAAGCGACTGAGCTTCTATTTAAATCAGGGGCTGAGCAACTATAACCTCTCGCCCTTCATTTTTGCAGTCCTCGTGCAACCGACTGCGCGAATGACACGAATGAACGATTCGTGAATACCTTTCGGAGAGTGAAGTCGAAACAAACGAGCCATCGCTCACATGGGTGCCATCAGGTGTCACGTGTGTACCAACCATCGAAGCAAAGCATGCGGCTCGCAAGTTGACCGAGTGCCTGTGCTTTTATCCGTTTGCGAAACAGAACGCGTTGAACGCCCCAGACACTTTCTACGCCTGAGTCGATCGATTAGTTGTTGTTCAGTGCAGTTCATTAAAATTAATTTATCGCTGGACTAGTGTGGACGTACTTGCCTAGTCTGTCGCGTGATGACACAAGGGGGGCTGCCTTGGTCCGAGCGTTTGCTCAAGCTCGCTATCAAGGAAGTGCTTCATATTTGCCACAGTGCTCCGGTAACGAGATATAGACAGCACGTTAAAATCGAAAATAAAAAACATCTCACTGTCACAAGCGTACATCGCTGAGCTTCGCGTCAGTAAGATCAAGTCCCGCGCGTAAGTTCTTCGAAGAAAGTATTAGCAACACGTGTGCCCCACGTACAATTTCTACGAAAACACGTTAACGCGCGGTGTATGCAAGAGCTCGGCGTAGTTAGGAGGCAGTGCACGCTTTATTGACGAGGAGGACGTGTTCTGTGCTTTTAGGAGATTTTATTCCTTTAAAAAATTGTGAGCGTGTCTTCTTGTGCCTCCACCGAGGGTTTAGTGTGCCGTGAGCAAATTACAGCTCTTGTGAATTTGAACTACTCAGGGCACTGTTGGTTATGTATATGATAATCGCAGCTAACAGGTCGCACACGAAGACGACTACAAACTTTTCAAGGAACCTAATGACTTCGTTTGAGTGCTTGTCCGTAAAGGCTAGAGGACTCTTTATACGGAAATGAGTCTGGCACGCGTGTTATTTATAAACAATCAATAGGATGGGACATATGTCCCATTCGCAATTCGGTATAATTTTAAATTTTGACGAATGTATCTGCGCGAAGCAGTTTATTGAAAATATTGGTGAAATACTACTATAACAGCAACGACAAGTACATCATTGACCGGAAAAAAAAACGGCAAGAGACAAGGTGTCTTTCGTAATAGGATACGCAGACAGTTAAGGGCCCGTCAAAACTCTAATGAACATTTTTATGCACCACAGCACTTTATCCACTCGCTGTTTCGCGCTTCACTGTAACACATTCTCTGTAACGGCATCACTGATCAGATATCACTCAATAAGCAACATATAACATAATACTCCATCCCTATTAAATGCCGACGATGCTTTTCTGATGTAAATGGCGGTGGGCTAACTCCTCGAGCTAATGAGGAACACTGAATAAACTCATGTTCGAAAAGCAATTTGAATCGGGTAGTTAGGTTCTGTGCTTTCGGCCACGTCCTACGCAGTGCTATTCGCATGAGCTCGCGCGACAATAGGCGGATCATGAACACGTAACCTTACGCAGAACTCCTTCATACAAGTCGGAGATTTCTGTATTCTGCATTTTGGTACGGCTAAAAGAGCTTTTGTTCACCAGTGCGAGCTTTCTGTGGGCCCCCATTTTTTATTCGTGCCCAGTGAAGAACATAATCTCTTCTGTAATACGAAGCCGAGATCACCTGCAGATTTCTCAAAAAATTTCAGCTTTTTTTTAGAATATATTTATCGCTGTTTTATCTGCTTCGAGGCACGTGGTGGGATTTATTGACACCTTTATGTGCGCCTCTTCACGCGATTTGCATGTCCCCTCATGAGCGTTCCGAGTGCCTTCATTCGAAACGTTCTACTTGTTTGTACATTTGTTTTAAAAAAATGTTTGGTTTAAAAGAATGCAGTTACCCGACCGCTTCCATCCACGATGGCCTAGCCGTGTGGCGAACAAAGTATAGCACCATGGGCGCGCTCATTAAAGCGGCGTTTACTGTGCGCGTACCTCTAGCAAGGTGCGCGACGTGCTTTCAAAACCTCGTGATGCCTGACGAAGCGCACTTTCAAAGACCGTGCAGCGGTGCCCACATCAAAAGTACATTAGCGAGACAACACGGCATCAAATAACTAGGTCACCTGCGACAAGCAGATTTATTGATGTCTCTCGAGCTTCAAAACGCACTTTTGTTAAATAAGACGTCTGTGCCCTGGTTGTGTCGCTAGTCGACGTAGAAGTTTAGTCAGCGCGACAATTAGGTTATTCCGCGTGACGCTCTGTGAAGTGGCCTGCAGCAGCAATTGAGAATTTGCCTTTATGTGGGCGTCGAAGTATACGCGAGTTGGATAACTCTGTTTGGGCGAATGATGTCTCAGTTACGTTAGAAAATGATCAATAGGAAATGTTGTTTAATTCTGCGTTTTTCTGGTCGTTGTCGTTGATAGCTATCAAGGAAAAACAATACCGGCAAGAGCGTGCAGACCACGCTCCGTGCAAAAAAAAAAAAAAAAAAAACATTTACGATAAAGCATAGTTCTTTGTGTAAAGGATGTCAATTTTGACATTGCGCTTTTAGCTTATAGCGTTCCGTAATTAGGGACAACGACTTTCGTTTGCGCCGAAACAGATGCGTTATCTACGAATAGCTGAATAATGAGCCTCAGTGCTCGTAACTTTTCATCTGGTAATATTCGCAGAGCTTTCTCTGCGGTATGTTCGCGGTGTACTCACCCCACGCTGCATGTTGTACATCACATGAGAACCACATACAATAAAATTAATATTGGTCGAGCTACTAGAAAAATTAACATTAGCCAGATATTTCGATGGATCACCGCTGACTTTACGGGGTCAACCCTTCTGCACACATGTTTTTTTTCTTCATCGTTACTGCATGCGGCCCTGAAAAACGTCTTTATAAGAACTGTAATTTCACTGTACTCGTGTCTTCAGGTGTCTGCGCTTACACTACCTTTTAAGACTTTTTTCGAAATTTCTTTTACGCGATTTCCAACAGTCCTCTATGACGCAGCGGGCCGGGCATATTCGTTTATTTTCTTCTCGATAATTTATACTGGCCCAAGACAACTGTCCGTTCTGCATGACGCTACCCGGCTGCATGGAAATGTTTCCTTGGCCGTGATGTTGCGATGGGCATTTCTATTCTATGCGTCACGGGCCTGATTATTGTCCTCACGAAGATGCTCACTTCATCTTGCCTTTCCAGAACGCTTTTATTACCCTTTTGAGAAATAACACATGACAAAACCAAATAACACGGAACTCCATATTCTTACTCAACCACAGCGAGAACTAAATAGCAACGAACCGCAGTCCCACAAATGGCGACAGACGAGGGCACTCCTCGTGCGCATTCTTTCCGATTGCTTTCCGATCGTATAGCATACAGTGTGTGAAAATTCCATGAATGAAAACTTACAGTAACGACCAATTGTTTTTTCAGTGTGTGTGCGTGCGTGCGTGCATGTGTGCGTGCGTGCATGCGTGCGTGTGTTTGTGTGTATGTGTGTGTGAGGTGCGTGCGTGCGTGCGTGTGTGTGTGTGTGTGTGTGTGTGTGTGTGTGTGTGTGTGTGTGTGTGTGCGCGTGTGTGCGTGCGTGCGTGCGTGCGTGCGTGCGTGCGTGCGTGCGTGCGTGCGTGCGTGCGTGCGTGCGTGCGTGGTGTGTGTGTGTGTGTGTGTGTGTGTGTGTGTGTGTGTGTGTGTGTGTGTGTGTGTGTGTGTGTGTGTGTGTGTGTGTGTGTGTGTGTGGTGTGTGTGTGTGTGTGTGTGTGTGTGTGTGTGTGTGTGTGTGTGTGTGTGTGTGTGTGTGTGTGTGTGTGTGTGTGTGTGTGTGTGTGTGTGTGTGTGTGTGTGTGTGTGTGTGTGTGTGTGTGTGTGTGTGTGTGTGTGGAGGTTGCAGATCAATGAAGGTAAGCATCCTCGAACCATACAAGCTTTCCATAGCGGGGCATGCATGTCCAGTGCACTTCAACAGCATACAAGTAAATATCCACAGTGGCTGCAGCGGTCAGGCTATACTGTAAAGCTTACAACGTCACACGAGAAATCAAACCCGATGGTCTAAATACCCGATGGTCTAAAAAATGGTCTAAAAAAGCAGACACGCTTTCGTAACGTCGTCATGCATTGTCTGCTAGCCGCAACAGAGTTGTGCGTGTATTGCATTCGTGCTATTGAGAGCTTTGGGTCGTCCGAACGTTTAGATACTGTGTGCATGGAGTGCTAGGGAAGAGCAGCCTTCCTTCTTTCTCCGCCACCCTCTCCCTGTGCGGCGGCTCTGGGAGAGGGCTTCGGCACCGCTACAAGGGTAGTGGTTAAGGCTCTTTTCTCAGTGGAATTACGCAATGAAACAACGCACGCTACCTAAATGCCTTCGCTTCAACAAATATATGCCTTTCAGCACATAATAATAAAAACAATATCGCTTTATAGAAGCGCTAAGCTATTTGAAATCATTTGCAATTGGCAATCATCGGCAATGGTTTTCACACCTTTTTTTTTTTTTTTTTAATCTGGAAAGCTTTAAATCAACTAAACATTCCCTAATGGAAATGCTCCTTTTTTTTCTTTTTCTTATTTTTCTTGCGTGCGTGTGTGCGCATGTGTGTGTGTGTGTGTGTGTGTGTGTGTGTGTGCGTGTGCGTATGCGTGTGTGTGTGTGTGTGTGTGTGTGTTGTGTGTGTGTGCGTGTGTGTGTGTGTGTGCGAGCGCGCGCCCTCGGCGTGTTTGCAGTCATTTTACGCCATTCTTTTTAATGTTCTCTTTGTTTTATGGCTTCAATGGCGATATTGTGTTCCATGCTAACAACCGGCACAACATGCATTGCCGATGCCTTTGGTGTTCCGATCTTCTCTGCGTTTATTTTTTATGTGGTTGATTGCCATGAGATTTATCCAAACGTTTTTTCCCATATACTCTTCGACTTCCATTTCTGGTGTTTTATTGGCTTGTGCCCAATCGCAGAAACTGTAGAACGTGTCCTTTTGTTGCTCAGTTTTCTTTATTTTCTGGTATTCTATGAACTTCCTACGCAAGTTTGCGAAAAGTCCTTTATTGCCCTAGTGTCTTTTTTGTCAAACTTCATTGTGTTATTCTTTATTCATTTAACAAATATTTGTCTCTGCAGGACCAAACTACGAGATCATTGCCAATATGTCCAATTATATCTCAGAAATAGGTCTATCAATCGGTTTAAACTGACCTTGATCCATGTAAAAAGTAAGTGCGTGTCAGGTAAGCTGCCTTTTAGCTTCCCTATGCCTCGCTGTTAATTAAATAGACCTGCAAATCAGCGTCGTATAGGGGAACGCCTCTCACACTGGTTGCGTACAAACACGGCTGGTCACCTTTACATTGCTTTAGACTCCATAAGCGCCTAACAAATATAGGTCAGTTAAACATACATCCGCGTATAGTTAAAAGCATCTTCTGCCCTAGCCTCTTTAGTTGTTGCCCTTGTGATTTTGCTTCGTAACTACAACGTTCCGCAGGACATCCGCTGTGTCGCCACGCGCAACGCGAGCATATATGCGCGCATCTTCAGCGCCTGTAGAGAGCGACAACGCCTTGCAGAGCTCCGCACGCGGTCACACAAGATCGATCGGACAAAGCCATGCTGCGGTGAACGAAACCAGCTGCCGCAGCCGTCACGCCGGCGTTCGCATCTGCAACACGGACGCGTCGAGCAAACAGATGGCGCGCTCCTACCGACTCACGTCAACCCTTTGGGCCCGCTCTGCAAGCCGACGAGACTTCGCAACGGTTGTCGCACTATATCGAAAGCCGGGAGGTCGCTGCAAGACAACAACCTTTTAACAATGATGCACGCGATGGCTGCATGCTTTGGGTCTGCCATACCTCCGCCAGGTGCTTCGAGACCTCCTGCCGACATGCTTGCCGATCAACACACAAACAAACAATGATATGTCTTAGCACAGTCCGCTATAGCAGATGCCGCGCCGCATTTCCGGGTCACACTTTCAATGCGTTCGTTTTAGTTTTATTCATTTAAAAAATTTTATATTCGAGCCCCAGATTCCAGCACGTGTATCGTGTTTTGCAAGCAATGTGTTCAAATATTTACTTACCGACCAAATTTTATACGATCTGTTTCAGTTAGCCATGAATTTTTTCATTACTGCTGGGCAAACTGAACTCAAAACGTGAAGGAATGTTCCTTGAGAGAATATAAACGCCTAGCTGCCACTGTAGTCTGCTACGCCGACTTCAAGTTCTGGGAAAGATTCATAGCTTTTCTTTTTTTCTCTCTCTCTCACTTTCCTTTGAATTTAATTGAAAGGCTGTAGAAATTATGCCCCCGTCCATGGTTGTCGCTAGGAAGTCCGCGCGCTAGCGGGTACCTTCTTGAGTTCACTATGCTTCCGCGGCTAAACGTGAAACTATATAAATAGAAATATCTGAAGTGTTGTTTGCAGATTATCTAATCTAATCTAAAGCAATAATAAAGAGTCATGCTGGAATCCATGCAGTATTATTTCATGCCTCCAATATATATGGGCATACAACTGTGATGAAGAGGTCAGAGTAGAAGCCTCACCCCACTACGCTACAGCGCGACAGGGTCTTCCCGACGTGTCACCGTCCTTTGCATATCGTGCCTCTTTAAACTTACCTGAAAATCAATGACCTTCGCTGTACCGCTGTAGCTGACGTCTGCGTCAATTTGCTGAACACATAAGAATAGTTCCTGTTCTTTATTTTATTTTCTTATTTTTTTACAGCTAGACAGTTCTTTTGCGAAAACATTTCAGTGGTACGAAAGTATAGTCTGCATGCTTTCGTTTTTTTTTTTTCGTGTTTTATTCTCCAAGTCCAGAGCTCGTATATCCCGATTCCGCGAAGCGTTCTAGCTGCGCCAGGACACCGAGTTCTGCAATAAATTTGTCCCTGTGTGAGTCGAAGTCCTTTGACCATAACCTCTGTCCGTCGCTTTCACCCTTTGGCAAAAGTTTGCGGGCATTAACTTACGCGCCGTCACTGCTGTGAGCAGCACGTGTCTTTTCTTATTGCCCGCTCCCGTGCAAGCATGCCCTACTCGTTTAGAAAGAGAAACGAGCGCCTGCGACAGGCGGCGAGAACAAAAGTAATAATACAAATGCTGCCTTTCGCTTACTTTTATGGATCCCCACTGCACGCAACATTGGTAACTGTCTCTTCCGCCTGCACTCCATTCTCCGGAGAATATCCGACCACGTTTGTCACGTGAGATGGACTGGATGTATTTGCATTTTGTTTTTGCTTCTTCCGCGCATAGAACGGCATTCGCATTCTGAGGGACATCACCGCTACTTTCAGTATTCTGCCTTCAGGAAACAGCATTCCCTGACCTTCTCCTTCAGGGTCGTTTGTTGACCGTTCTTTGCAGCCTTGTTCTTCCTGCTTGCGGGCATTTGTGAGGCCGGCACCTTAGTCACGAACGTGATAACAACTTATGGACTGCTTTCACAGATGCTATGAATTATCAAGAAGCCAAACGCTTCAACTGTCAATCCAAATTGATACATGATGATTTGGAAGCAACTATTAGGCACTATACTGCCTAGCTTTTATTTTGCGTTAGCATTTTTTAGCTTTATATAGTCAGTTTCACGCCATTGTGCTCGCCGCCCGCAGCGTTCGTGTGGTGGCCCCTTAAACCGTTACTACTGCCTATAACCGGAGGCAGGTCCGTGTGCATAAAGCGACCAGCTTGTTAGGTATAGCTGGTGCTAAAAATGGCACTCGCTACCGCGGGCATTGTGGCCCAGGCTGACCTGATCGTTCGGAAGCAAAGGTCAGGGTTCGACTTGCTTGGACCGTCGCAGCTCGGTTCCCTGCAGCACCACCAGATGGTGTTGCATTATACGAGCGTCTTAAAAGCTCGGGTTTCTGTCTAGCCCGCCCCACAGCTAACTCTCAAACATTCTCGTTACACTAGAAGCCGCCGTGCGAGTCATTAATGCGTTAGCATTCTTTGCGTACTTAACGCACTTTCCGGGCGCTATCTGTCTATGTTTGCATGTTTGTATCTAACCGTCTCCCACCTGCCTAGGTCACTGGATAGTCAGTCGTCGAATGGGTAGTTCATCGGGCTGCTGTGCTGTGGTGACTGGGTCCGAAACCAACCATCAGACCAACCTTGGTCACTGAGTGTGTGCCAGTGTGTACATACTTGACGCTCTTCAACGAACCTCTTTCACGCCGACGTGGATCACTGTACCAATTTCGACCAGGGGACCGATGAGTAAAGCTCGAGCCCTGACCTTGGCTTTAGCGAACTGTAGATGCGGGACTTGGTAGGCACCGCTCCTGCAAGAAACACTTTCACGCTGACTTGGAATACTGGGCCACTCGGTCTGGCCTAGTCTCCAATGAACCTATTTGATGCCAACTTGTATTACTGTGGTTACTGGGTAGTGGGATTACTGGGTACTGGGATACTGGCTATGTGCCAGTACTGGGTCTTTGACGCCAATTTAAGTAGCTAGGTGTGTGCCACTGGGAATGTTCTAATATGACAAAAAAATCCTTTAAAATTCTCCAATGCTGGGCGGAATGGAACCCACGTCATACGGGTTCCTCAAGGACAGTAACCCGACGCTTGAGCAGACTGCGCCACAAGTTCATTGGGTATGTGCCGCTGTTCAATCAACGCCTTTCACGCCAACGTTTTAGTGAGCTGCGCCACGAATGCACTAGGAATGTGCCATTCTTCAATGAACCTCTTCCAAACTTGGGTTACTATATATGTGCCACTGGGTGTGCGGCATGCGAGGGAACAATTCGCGGCATTCGCAGGCACCGTGGTGCCAGGCTTCTCGTCTCGAAGGCCACGCGTGGGCTTCTTGGCAGTGTCATTAGATGCGGCAGCCTGTCCAGAAAGAAGCGCGAGACAGCAGCCATGGCTGCCACATGACGCGTTTCTCAGAGGCCATGTATTTCGGAAGCCACGTGCAGCCTTCGCAGTGGCGGCACTAGATGGCGTCAAGTGTTCCTAGAGAAGCGCGCAAGAGGAGTCGCGCTGCGGTACACGCCTCATACATACCTCGTTATGATGGTGGCAATACCTTGCGTCGCTTTATTGATTCAATGCCAACGCATTACCTGTAGATAGTCATCGTGTAGTAAGTTGTGCCACGATTTTTTTTTTCTTTAAGCGAAGCTTTCCTTGCCTTTTCCTTCGGCTTTTCGTCTGCTGCTGTTGTTGTCTTGCAGAGCGCGGCGGGAACTGGTTCAGACCATGCATACAGGGTGTTTCTCTTAACCTGGGCCAAACTTTAAAAGCGTATGTGGGGAGCGCTGCGTACTTCGCATTGTTATCAGGAGCGCCTTATCGTCAATGATGTGATTTGGATGTTTGTTTTGTGCCTGTTCTTCATTGAAATTAATGCTGTGCTGCATGTTGCATGCGTGATACCAAAGAATGTACGCACTTTACGCTTCAATCGCTGAAGGTCTTTTTTTTTTTTTTTTTTTTTTGAATCGCTGAACAACGAGAAAAATCCAGACCAACTAGAGGTTAACATCTTCGCTGTAATTTTTTCCTCTTTATACAAGAATGTCAGCATCCCAGTTTGCTGTCAATTAAACAAGCATATTTCTTACTCCCTCCCTACTTGTTTTTTAAGTGAATCTTTCTCTGTGTGGTCGGATGGGTGGTTATGCGGGGGTTGGTTTTTGGACTGGAGAAGTCACGTTCGAGGGAAACTGCTGTTCGAAAGGAAACCACCGTTTCTCTTCTTGGAACTGTAGGTAACCATGGTATCTTCTTTTACTGCACACAAGTGAGCACTTTGCAGGTTGTCTTCCGCGGGTACGGAGGATAGATTATTTCAAGCTTAATGACGTCTGATTGTTTCTGTGCGCGGCGTCATAGGATTAAATGATAGAGTCTCGCTGTAAGCTGAGCTTTCGTTCAAGTATGAAAAATGATCAATAAGGGGCCCACAAAGCGTTTACGTTTTGCCAACGAGCTCCGTGCACGCTGAAAGAGCGTGGTGCGTTCAGGAGGCGACAACGACGTGAAATATGGCACGCAGAGTTAATGCATTGTTTAAACCTCCTGCCCTATATATGGAAGGGAGACAGCGCGTGCATTCCCAGCAGGTGATAACTGTTTCTAAACTCTTTTGTCGTTATTTCTTGGCTGTGTTCTCTTAATGGCGAAAATAGGTCAAGCTTGCGCAAGTGTGGATGTTACTTTGGTCATCCATAAGTGCCATCTGTCAGCAACGGAGAGTTCGACGTGCCATCTTTCTGCCTCAGTCCTTCATTGTCACTTGTCTCACTGTGACTGAACGTTGCTAAGCCAATGTAACACCGCCTAATTATTTAACGCGTGAAGTGTTGCAGCAGTAAGGTAAATGCCACCGCGCCACGCCACGCCACTAGTGAGTGAGTGAGTGAGTGAGTGATTAAATCGTGTTGGACTCGGCAAACGTGATCAGCGTGCGCATATAATCTATTTAGTGAACTGCGGCCGTTCTCTAAAGCTTGAATAAAGGCGTACCCCCGGATTATACGAACACTGAGGCAACGGAACGTTAATCGCAGAGTACTATTGAACTCGCAGTTAAAGCGTGGCCGCACTTCGGGATTTGTCCTTGTCTTCGTGGCGTTCTTCGATGGTACAAAAAATATAGACGTATTTATTTTATCAGTAGGCTGCCTGATCATCCTCTGTTAACTTCAGCGTGCTAGACGCTGTGCTGAAAGCCAGTGTTATGGTATTTGAATTTGAATGTATTTGCAGCAAACACCAACAACGGCAATGCTGCGGGTGACCAGGAAAAAACCTGTTTAAGACCAGCTTGAGGAGACCTCGCTACCACAACACTGAGCAGCACTCAGAGAATTGGTGAAGAGTGCAATACAATACAACACACAATGCAACGCAACGACTACCTTTTATCTTGTTGGTTGTAGAAAATATATATCTGCTATAAAATTGTATCACAGGCTGAATGGAATTCACTGCCAGTGGGCTCCTATTTATAGATATGCCTCTCAGTTCTCTTAATGAAGTATTAGTCAAGTCAGCATTTTTTTTCTCATTGTACATGGTGTTCAGTAGTGTGGGAAACAAGAACAGCAGAGAATAGAAAAAAAATAGCAGCCTTTGTATATCATAATTTGTGCGACATTTTAAAACGTTCCACTGTTCCGGCTTCCGTTATATGTGGTTACGTTTTCTACTAGCTTGGCTAACTTAGTTAATGCGTCATCATTATTTGCTACTGCGAGTTGTATTGCTCACCGACATCATCACTCCGCCTAGGTGTGAGGCTTTTAATGTTGCGATGTCAGCCAAATGTTGTGGGATTGCCTGGCGGCTGTCATTTCTACGAATGACCTTAGAACAACCTTAGAACAATCTCACAAAATGCTCTAACGTTGCGGAATATTGTTACGCGAACGAAGGATTAGGAACTGGAGACTATTTACAAAGTATACTTACAAAGGATAACAGCAGCGCCGGCCCGTTCAGCTGACAGCTCGAGAGCGAGAAGCAGTTCGTCTTCTTCATCGGGGCACCCGCGCGCATCGTCTACAAGAAACACGCAATATGCATGTATCAATATTTTTCACACAAACAGAACGCGTTGCATAAACGTGTGCCTTGCGTGCACGGGGTTCACGCGTTAGCACGCGAGTAAATTCTCACGCAAACGTTTGCTCTTTAGACCTCAACCATCGTCGCTGCGTAAGAAAGATGAGCGCGAGGCAGCATGACGTTTTCTTTTTTTTTTTTTTTTTTTTTTTGCTTTTCGCTGAATATAAGCAAGGACAGAAAACCCCGCACAATGTATAGCTTGCAACCGGTGATAACCTGATATACATTGAGGCTGGTTCTCCGTCGGAAGGCATAATAGGGTTAAGTGTACCAGCTAGTTTATTTGAAGGTGGCCCAAGTTTGAACGAAAAGCATCCAAGCGCAAAGACTAAACTTTCCATCTCCGCGGGATATTCAGCATAAGTGCCCACAATTAGTTTAACGCCTTGATTCTCTTTTATTTTGCTGTCATACGGTTGTTCCTTTCAACGTTTAACCTTGACAGGAGGTCGCAATACAGTCATTGAGTACGGGGCTTCCTTTAGTGTCAAAAATCGTAACCAATTGTAACCATTGTAACTCCTACAAGTCGGGCATGGATAGTCTTTCTCCTTGTTTACTTCGATGAATGCTCACTTGTGGGCATGAGCTTCCGAAAATTTTCAGTATGCCAACGTGTTCCGTTCTCTAAAGCTTACATAAATGCGTACCACCGGATTATGCGAACACTGAGGCCACGGACGTTAATCGGGGACGACTATTGAACGCACAGTTAAAGCGTGGCCGCTCTTCGGATTTGTCCTTGTCTTTTATCTCTCGCCCTTGTATATCGGCACCCATGTGGGCTCTGCATTGAGCTCTGAGCTCACATTGTGCGTGGTGAGGGGTAACAGGAAGACGGCGCAAGGCACGGAGACGATAGCTACTGGGACGCTTCCGCCACAGATAAAGGGCGCTGGCGTCTGCAGTAACTCACTCAACCCTGAAGATATGCCTCGTAAATTGTTCGCCTGGGACAACACCGATGCCGACGTCCTTCCCGACCGGGGGCAACCGCTGCGCCCGAGGAGCCGGTGCTGGCTGCCCGAAAGGGTTCCACCCTCCCAGACCCTTTCTCTTTCCCGCTCCTCTCACCGCGAAAGTCGGTGCGACATCGCTCCTTCTCCTCTCAGCTTCTCAGCGACTCCTTTACTCTGGTCACGTGTTGGTAGCGGCCACATATACTAACTACTATGCGGTACGTTGCTGTCAGTGTTTCAATGCCTTCATGCCGCGATCATCTCCGTTGAAAGAGTTGCTCATTTCACGTAATGTTAAGGATGAAGTCCTTGATGTGGAATAATAAAAAGTATAGGCATTTCATGAACGTACGCGGTCGCGTACGCGGGAAGTAGTGCATGTCAATACGAGTTTCCTAATCAATCACCTAATTGGGAAATTGATTTGATTGTTTGATTGATTGATTGATTGATTGATTGATTGATTGATTGATTGATTGATTGATTGATTGATTGATTGATTGAATGAGTGAGTGAGTGAGTGAGTGTAATATGAAATGTAGTCGATAATCAGCGTGTTTTAAACTACGTTAAATTCTCGAATGATAATAGCATGTGTTACGCAGTGGCAGGTCTTACGAAACCGTAAATGGAAGTCAGCGATGTAGTCCTAAAGAGATGCAGCACTTAAGATTCAAAAGCCAGTGGAAGTGTCTTTTGAGATGAGCATGCCGCAGCGCTTCGGCGGGTATATCTAAAGAAAAAGTTCTCTGTAACCAGGAGATATACTACCGGTTTGTTTGACCGTACTGTCACATTTTTAATGGTAGGTGACCAAATAGAAGGGGGGAAAACGAAGTTCTTGCACAACTGTGCAAAACACTCGCAAAAATAGTCGAATAGGACTAAATCTGTTCACGGGAGTAACGGCATCATGAGAAAAGATAGACCGCACAATACTAATATATTAGGCAACGCTTATCGATGTGCCTTTCCCAAACATTAGTTCTCGCGTCTTTGTCTTAGTTACGGAAAGTGCCGCTGTACGGGAGTCAACCTCTTAAAAGCTCACATTCGTGTCTCAGTGTATTTAGTTTCCACGCATTACTGAAGAAGAATGTTGCTTCCTACAAGACAATGAGACTCAAGCGATGGCGTAAATGTGCGTCCCTAATTTCTGATCGCGCGTTTTGTCCCTGAAAAGGACAGGGGTGTATCGGCATTTTCGACCGTAATTCATTGTTCAGCGCTATCCAGAATCCGCGTATTAATTATTTAGACCTTCGCCAGACCCAGTGGATCCTCCTGGTCCGTCACACCTGCCACATACAACGGACGATGGCATCCGTGGCTGCTTAACAACCGGGGAGCGCTACCTCCACAAACAAAGACGACTCAGAATAGAAGTCGTCTCTCTTAATAAAGTTTTTAATCTTCTTCAATTTATTACGCATCGTATCTCGCTTACACGCAGTCCTGAAGCAGCGTATGCATTCATTCTTTAAATGATGGACTTCTATATTTTTGTTGATCTCACTCAAACCATGCACGCGAGAGGCTACTCAAGCAACGTTTACTATTTGGACCTCAACCAATCGTCGTCGCGTACACAGCGCACTCGAACTTGGCTCTCGGACGGGTAACAAAAATAAGCTAATGGAAGAAAAATGAGCGTGAGACGGCATGACGCTGTTGCCTTTCGCTGAAGAATAAGCTACTACAGGATAACTCGCACGATGTATAGCCTGCAGCCCGGTAGGTAGCGCCGGACTGTTTGCGGGCTGCGCGGAGTGACGACATCTGCTGTGTTTTCCTCTCGTCACTTAGCCGCTCGGCTCTCCTTTCGGATATGTTCTCACTGACTTTCGTTCGGGTGTGCTATGTATAGAACGACGGAATTCGCCGCTCTCGTTCCTTAGGTGCTCCTGGACGGTTCCATACTCACTGCTGCAGTACGCAAAGCCTCGAACAATAGCACTCTTCAAGTTCGAGCAAACGGAAATTCTCTTCGGCAGCGCCGTAATGTAGTTTTTTTTCCAGAAAAGTCAACCAGGTGGTCGTACTTTGCGAGCTTTCCTTTTTCCGTAATTCAATTCACTTGTTGTCAAAGGTCCCGCCGAGTGGGCGATGTTGACGACATTGTCGGTGGGGCTTCGTGAAAGCCAGTGAGTAAGGACGAAAACACTGAAAAATGAAAAAAGAAATCGATACAGAATACGGTCTCTAAGGCCGATTTCGTAGAAAGGAGAGGAAACTACGTTATGGGTTGCAATGATGCTTTTGATCTTCTTTCGGGACCGAGACTGTAATCAGGTACTGACAAGTTTTTCGAGTTCGTGCATCCATATAAGCGTTTCGGTGACGTTATTTATGTACGTGTACCAAATATGCCTTCTTTTACATGCATGTTGCAAACATCTATGTGACATCACAGACATGAAATGTTACATACATTGACATCCATGTTATCGAACTTGTTCAACATATGTGGTAGTGTGTTACTTTAAGTCTGAGTTCTGTGATTAGTTCGGAATTTCATAACCTGCCAAAGCTCTGAATGTCTGTTGTTATGCACGGGTGCATTGGGTGCATTGGTATGAAGATGCGCCAGAGTGCTTAGGTTATTGATATTAGCTCTTATTTATCTACTGTGACTATGAATAAACCTAATGTAAGAAATCTCAAAAGCTTTAATCTAATTGTGCCTAATGATCAACTCATCTGTGCGTTTGAAAATACTTTCATCAGATATTGCGCACAATACCTTCTTCTGTAACATGAAATATGTTTGCCAAATTAGTAGCAGTGGTTGTTCCCCATACAAGCTGGCAATAATTCAGGTGGCACAAAAATATAGAATTGTGGGATAAAATTTTCTGGTCAGTTGGAAGGAAGTGTCGATGGCAACCTACTACTAGTGTTATACGCGACAGCTTTGTTACTACTGTATTTACATGGTTATCCCAACCCATGAGACTCTAAAGCTGTTAGGTAGCGTTCAACCCTGCCCTGCCTATGGGGCTCACGATACTGAAGGTTGCACAACTTCGATGAATAGTAGGAACAGTACAGCGCCTGTCACTTAAAGGTTCCGTAGCAGCCCGCGTGGAAAGTCGTAAAGCGTGAGTAAAGTTTCGAAGAAAGACAGAAATATAGAAAGGTTTCTAAGAGGAAAAGGGTGCTATTTCTTCTTGTTTGCAGGGAGCATGGCTCAGCGCCTATAGGGGAGAGGAGAAGGGAAGTGAAAGAGTGAGAATGGATGGAATAGCCGATTGGCAGTACCATTCCTCGGGCAATACATATTAAAGAAAAATTGTACACTTAGGCGTGTTTTTTCGTGGCTTTAACTCACCCCCTCACACCATCGGAAAGGGTAATTTTTTTTAAGTTTTACCCTTGCCCGCAATGTGTATCTTGCTCAAATGCCTACTACGTTTTATATTTACAACGATATATTTCATACTATCCCTGGCCTAGTCTTTCGGACGTCCACCGAAGTAATCCCGAAGTGTTTTTTTTTTTTTTTTAGATATAAAAAAAATTCAAACTTGTGACCTACAGATTGTCAATCGAAAGCGTTACCTCGCGGCCGTTGCGCTTTTTTTACGAGGTACTTATTAAAATGAATGAAATGATGTGTGTAGAGGAACTATTTACAATATTTTGAGCGCCAGATGGTAATAACCAATGACAGGTCAAAGAGCTGTACACGCAAAAAAAAAAAAAACGTTTTATGGAAAAACTGTCAGAAATAAACATAGCCGGGTTGTGTACGTCACGCAAGATAAAGCACTGTTATTGAAGGGAAGCAAGGGAGAACACTGCAGCTCTCATAATAACTGTGAGATCAACGTCGCATACTTAAGGTATGCCTTCCTGCGATGATAACTTGCGTTATGATGACACCTAAAATGTTCGGCACTTGCCCCATCTTACCTTAGCTTTGCGGCAACACGCATGATCATAACTACGTCTACGTTTAAGTGTCATTTCGCCCGTCCGTCCGTCCGTCCGTCCGTCCATCTGTCTGTGATCGAGTCTCTGGTGCGAGAATCAATCTCAGGTTGTTAGTGCCAAAAGCTATGATTTTAGTTCAGAGCCTCGTTCGATAGGCTACAGGAGTTCTAATAAGTACACATATTCTCTGCGCGTAGCCTAATATTACTTCGCAAGGGGCACCGCATCAGGCCACATTGCAAATTTTAATTATACACTCTAGAAGTTCTAAAACGCCGTATACGGATAGTTTTACCGAAATAATTTATCGAATCGGTTTTTATTGCAGGATATAGAATAAAAACTATATCCCTCTGCCTGAGGTAGCATCCGCAAGCGACGTACCTTCCCCGTGTTTTCCAATACTTGAGCCGAGGGACCACGTCATGTTCCCGTGACGAGCATCGACTTCCTTTTTTTTTCTCTCCCTCTCTCTTTTTTTTCTGTTATTTTGCTGATACTTTTTTTTTCTGAGCGGTGCTGTTCGGTGGTGGCGCTGCGAGTTCCGCATTAGACTATTTACCAAAGTAACGGGTCATGGTGAGTGACGTTGCTATAGTACAGCGATTTACATCACGGCGTTTGTGCGTCAGCACGTGAAGTTTGCGTTGCGCTTGTCTGATTAAAATAGCCAAACCTGGTGAGGGGCCCTTTAAGGAAAAAAGGGACATCCTCTACCACGTACAGGCGCATGCAACGTCCCCTGTGAGAGAATAGCTTCTCGCAGTGCAGTTGCTCAGTCGCAGCGGTCTGATGCACTATATTCTACGCCAGGAGAACCATCAGCACTTGACATTCGCACTTGGTCTCCATCCGAAGAACTGACTGCGACCAATGCTGCTTAGGATTGCCGAGCTGACAATAAATAGCGTAATAAGCAGGACAGGAAAAATTATCGCACGTATAGCTTTCATATTGCGTATGCAGCCTTCGTTTTGCACACATGCTCTTCATATTGCACGATGTGCACTTAGTGAGGGCTTTTGACGTTAACTGCACATCGCTTCACTCATTTGGACAACTTCAATTTTGAAGACTCACAACATTTATATCTCGCAATATCCGACTCCCTCCAATTGCAATCCAGCTCTTCGTTGTTTTTTTTTTTTCATATAATTTTTTTTAGAAAATGCTGCTTCTGCTTCTGCTCTAATTCATACGAATTTGGCAGGCCAAGCTGCCTTCTGACTTCGCACCGAGTGCCAGCAAAAGAGGAACGGGCACCTGTTCAGTGTCTCCTGTGACGCAAAGATTGAGGCTGCCCTTCTGTGTACTTCTCCTTTTTGACTAGCATGCCGTTTTGACTGGCGAGCGAGGAAACAAGCAGACCGCTCGTTCCTCGAGCGTCGCGCGCTGACAGATGTGATGCCGGAAGTGCTCGCCAGGGCCGTGCTTCACGCAGGGATCGCGCGTGCGTTTTCACGCTGCCGCTGGGGCCTGCTGCTCTCGCGAGTTGTCGGAGTTCGCACTCTGGTATTAGTCACTTAAGTGCGGCGGCGCTTTGAAGCGACAGCGTGGGTAGCGTCAGCGGATAGTTGTGAGTGAAGAGCACGGTCGCGTTTTAACGGGCAGGAAACGCAAGCACGGTATACGTATACAGCGCGAACAAAGCGTTCAGTGCCTCGGTGTATGCGCGAAAGTCTCAAAGGTGCCTCTGCAACTGTTCAGGAAATTCACGAACAAGTATGAGCAGTGGCTCTATGGATGCATTGAGCGCAGTACCAGTTGCGTATCTCGAGTCACAATTTAGTTCTCCACTGTGACACAAGCCCTCATCAAGCGCGCATCAGAAAGAAAGGCGCGGGTGCACGGAGCTATGGTCGAATGAGTGAACGTCGTTCCACTATTAGTGCGGTGACCGCGCTATCTTTCTAATGCGACTATTGACGAAAGGCTAAAGTGCGACGTAAATTCAGTGTGAGCAAGAACGCAACGAAATAAATGAATTATAAGGAGGTTTATTTACAAACAATTATAGGGCTACGCAACAGCCTTGGCCCACGTAGATGTAGATGCAGATCCTTTGGATATACTGGCACGTAACCACTCCGGGGAGGGGGGACCAAGAGCGTCGGTCGCTGTCTCGCGCTCTCCGGGCTGCCGGACTTCGTCGTCTTCTCTCAATAGTTCGGACTCTTCCCCACTACATTGGCCCCGTTGGCGAAGTGGAGCCATCCTGGCGATTCAAGGCGATGCAAGCACAAGAGGGTCGTAGTAGGGCATTAAGCGGCTCACGTGGACTTTTTCACGACCGCGACAGCGTCAGTCGGTCGAAGGTGTCACAGGCTCGACGACGTAGTTCACCGGCGACGCGCACTGAACGATCCGGTAGGGACCGTGATATTTCCCTGAAAACTTGCGGGCGAGGCCAGGGGTATGGCATGGAATTAAAAGCCACATGAACGAGTCAACAGGGAAGGGAGGGGCAGGTTTAGCCGGGTCAAGGCGCTCTTTTTGAAGACCTTGTGTCACGAATGTAAATGAGCGTGCTAGTATGACGGCACTCTTCGGCACATTGAGCGAGTTCTGAGGCTGGGCGGTATTCGGATGCATCCGGGCGGTATGGAAGTATAGTATCGAATGTGGAAGATGGCTCACGTCCGTATAGACGATTTCATGCTCGCGATAACAGCAGCGAGCGTGCCGCCCCCAAGAAACTTCCGGTCACATGCCATATCAGTCTGCTACGCGGGAACGAAAAGAATGTTTCCAAGTTGTTTCAGTGTACCGAAAGTGTATGTATATAGAGGGTAAAAGTGTTGCAAATCTGAGGGCTTATGTTTTAACGCATGGTTGCTTCTTTGCCAGTTACATTTAGCAGCTATAGCGTCAGTGGGCGAAACCGGAAGCCGTGCAGGGCCTATGTTTGTAATCAGTGAAGAGGTCTATTGTTGAAAGAAAGGGGAATACCGAGTGGGTGGCTTGTGTGGCTATGTTGTATGCGTATGTCACGAAAGGAAGCACGAAGTCCTGATTAGAGTGGTCGGAGGCTATGTACATGGAGAGCATATCACCGAGTGTTCAGTTAAAGCGCTCCATAAAAGCCATTAGTCTGCGGATGATATCTTGTAGTGGTGCAATGAATAGTATTGCACTCACTGAGAAGCTCTCGGACGACTTGGGAACATACACACGCCCTCGGTCGCTAAGCAGCTCGCGTGGCGCGCCATGGCGAAGAACGAAGCTGCGCAAGATGAACAAGGCAACATCACGAGCTGAAAGCTGTTGGAAGAGCGGTGGTTTCGGCATATCGAGTGAGATGGTCGACGCCCACAATAATCCACCGATTGCCCGCAGGGATGGAAGGAAGGGGCCCGTACAGGTCTATGCCGATTCTATCAAACTGGGCGAGCTGGACACGGCCAAGGTTGTAATGGGCCAGGCGTGTGACAAGTTGTTTTCCGGCATTCACACTCCATTCAGGAACGAATGTACTTGCGGACGTATGTGTACATTCCACGCCAGTAGAATCGTTCTCGAAGTCTATCATACGTTTTCAAAACGCCAGCGTGCGCGTTTTGTGGGTCTGCGTGAAAGTGTGTGCACAGATCGGAGCGCAAATGGCGAGCTATAACAAGAAGCCATTTTCGACCATCAGGGCTGGTGGTTTCAGCGGTACAACATGGCGTCCCGGAGCGCATAATGAGGTACTTGGCGACGAAGGGCGCAAGAGAGCTGTGGGGCTGGTGTCGTCGAAGGCATATAGAGAAAACTTCGATCAGCGAGGCTATCCAGGGATCCTTGCGCTGTTCTCAAGGCATGTCAGTGATATTGGTGCTAGCGAAGGAAGTTGCGGAAAGGGAAACAGGCGCGACGTCAGCAGGCACGGGCGAGCGGCAAAATGCGTCGTCGTCAGCGTGCTTGCGTCCTGAGCGGTAAATGACGCGAATATCGAATTCTTGTAAACGTAGAGTCCAGCGTCCAAGTCGACCCGACGGATCCTTCAATTAAGCCAGCCAACAGAGCGAATGGTGATCGGGGACGACATCAAACGACATCGCCGCCGGGGTCATTGTAGTGGTTTTTCCGGCATCGCTGACGCTGGAGGTAAGGTACGGCTTCGTAGTTCTGGGTTGGGTGACTAGGTGACTACCCAGCATCTCTACCAAACTATAAGGGAGTTTATTTACAAACAGCTAGGGCTACGCAATAGCCTTGGCCCAAGAGCACGTCGTCGCTGTCTCGCGCTCTCCGATGATGATGATGATGGTTGCCTCACACTTTGGCTCGTACCCACACTGGGGGATTGGCCAAGAATTCGCTGCCTGAACTTTTAAGTAATATTTCGATGATTTACATATGTAAAAAGAAAGGGAAAAAATATGAAATAAGAAGAGAAAACAAATCAATATAAATGTAATCATTTAAAATTTGATTCGTTTAGTTGATTGCATGAAAGCACAAACGGCATCAAAGACATCCCTGTGGCTGAAGCCCAGAACTGACGCACCGAACGTTAGTATTATTTCTGATGTTAAGATTAGCCCTAATTAAGCGCTTTCCGGGCTGCCGGACTTCGTCGTCTTCTCAATAGTTCTGGACTCTCTTCCCCACTACAGAATGAACGTTAATTGCTACAAGGATGGTGCTTTTGCCTAATTTTGGGGGAAAAGAATATATTTGGAAAATGGTAAGTTTCTCAGTGGCGCGGCTAAATCTGCGGCAAATCTGCGGCAGGTGATCGCGGCATCGGTAAGTGTCAATGGGAGCCTTTCTCCTACAAAGGGCCATGCAGCGCTGATTGTATATTGCCACGGCTAGATGTTTATCAATATAATGACTGATTATCAATGGATGTATATCAGCATATGGTCGGACGCCATGAAGGTATCTAATCAGAAGTAGACAAGCGTAATTAAAGTAACATAAGTTGGCTACACTCTACTTTGCCACCTATCTATTGGCGATGTTGTCAGTGAATTGCATCCAGTCGCCGAAACTGCAGAATGTGCTGCTTTGTTGTCCGCTGTGCCGTTTTTATTTCACATCTTTGCAAAAACTATGAATTGCCGCAATGCGCTCGCTTAACCTTGTACCATCATTATTTAATCAATGAACGAGTTATAGTTTGCGCAAAAGCCGGCGACGGAACATATACTCACCGACGTTTGCAATTTACATTCAAATAAACCGATAATTCGACACAAACGCCACTTCATACGTGCTTGCGTGTTTTCTCTTTCAGCTAACGGCTGTTTTAACGGGAGAGATTCAAGCTTTCATTGAGGAGAGGTGTGACGTCTTAAGTTGTCCACAGTGGATGTGACGCTATGACAAATACGGGTGGCTGCTTTCGTCTTGCGGCTAACATATATTAAAGCTAGCCATAGGATTACTTCTTTCGGTGGCGCTATACGGCAGCGCTAAACAATTAAGTAATGTGCCTGGTAGTTTATTCATTTCAACTTTGTCCTGTTTGCTCGTTTTCCTAAATGCGAGTGGCCGAAAGGCTACATGATATCACTGTCGCCTCAATTAGCGATTGCAGTCACAGTTATTTCGATACGATGTTCGCGCTGGAAATGTTGCTCGGCAAAAGGCTTCCACCGTCAGGCGGGTCGAACGGAACGTTATGAACACACACGCATGCTGTAGTACAGTGTATGGCTTGTATACACGTACATGCCAAGCCATGGGGCTTCCCGTACATGTGATTCTGCGCGGCTCTCCAAATGCGCTCTTTTGTGCTGCCGAAGCAAGCGAGTGCGCCTGAGAAACGGCTGGCGGTGCCCGTAATGAGCGCGGCGCTTTAATCGCGACCACCGACGTCGAGTGAGATCGTGAGTAAGATGTAATCTCGCTGGCGTCCTCTGACACGACCACACCGGCTGCTCAAGGGAGCTCAGGTTGCGGCTTTCTTTTTTCTTTTTTTTTTCAGTCCGGCGCATGCCTTCCTCCGTGCTCGGTGGCATCGTGACATCAGAATTATTCGTAATTTGCAGTAATCGCCCGTCCCATCTAAGCTTGCGCCTTGAATCTTTATGTTGTTCGTCATATATATAGGCATACAGAATGGCGGCTCAGACTAGTTGTGGGAGCACGTGGACTTTCATTTTTCCTTTTTTTTCTTTTCTTTTTTTGTTATGCTGACATACTGCCACTACTCGTAATTGCTCTATCATTTTGTTGCATTATTTCGTCATCATTGTACACTTCCTGAATAAAGCGCCACGCACTTACCGAACGTTGCCCACTTAGCTGAGGACGCTGTTTTATTCGTATACGAAGACGTCGACCTTACTAATTACCAGGTTTGTTGTGCATGACGATGTTGATACCGCAGGCCACCGAAAGGAAAAAGAACAACAAATGCTGGTGCATAATACTCTTCCTTACGTGCAATAATGACACAATCGGTCTTGTGCGCTTTTTCGCGCTTGTCAGGTAATCTACCAGTTACAACTTTCTTTTCCACCCTTGCGCGTTTCTACTTTTGTTCTTCTCTGTTCTTGCTAATAAATTACGAGAACACTTGTCGTTTGAGTTGACCCTCCTTGATACCACAGTAGTAATCACCGACAGGATTGCAGGATTAGTGTAAACGGAAAGAGCAAAAGGGTTTCACGAGGCCTCACAGCCATGCTGCAAAACAAGCATATTTAATCAACCGATGTCAATAGGGGGTGATTACGGCTTAAGTTTCTATATGAGAAATGGGAGGTTGTGTAGCGTAAGAGTTCGCGGTGGGCGAGCGTAGAGAATCTTAAGCACGCCGTTGGTACGCGTTCAACTAATTGGACGACCGGCCTCTGTCGGAAGAAAAAATTCTCCACCACAGACTGGACTTGACGTCACAGAAGAAGGCCGTGCAGGCGCTTCTGCGCTTCTTGCGAGCCACCGGCCTATCTGACCGACTGTGATTAGAAGACTCTTCCGATGTGTGCGATTTTTTTTTTGCTTTCATTTCTTTCTCACTCTCTCTCTTTCCTTTTTCTAACCCCTATTTCCCTACCCCAGAGCAGGGTAGCAAACCGGACTCTAACATCTGGTTAATCTCCCTGCCTTCCTCACCATCTCTCTCTCTCTTAAGCACGCCGCATGGCATCGGCTTGTTTTCCTCTCAAACGGCATGTCCTCACTTCAGCACAGTATCGTAATACCGCTGCCAGAAGAAAGCGTCATTCTTGTGTGGATATAATCGCCCACAGCGTTTTATTTTGCAGCGTAACTCGGCAAACATACCATCATATCGTTACTCTGTACCTCTACTCTTTCTTCCTATTTCTTTCTTTTTCTACGAGTAAGCCGCAGGGCTGCCATTGGCACCGGTCTATTATTGCCTCCACCTCGCAGACTCTTCTCAAACCAAGTATTGCACTTCGCATAATCTGAGTTCACACTATAAAGCCATAAACGTATACTACCGAACAAATCTAATGTGGAGAAAATGAACAAGAACGCCGACTTTCTTCGTCGCATCGGCGGTACATATACGGTCAAGTCCCCCCTCTACTGGCGATGAGCCGACGTGCCCGGAGCGCGAATATGCAATGGCCACCAGTTCGCTCGCACCCGCTCCTCTCCGCCAATCCCCCAAAGACCCCGCGCATTCCCTTAATGTTCTACCGCTCACACACGATGGAGGACTCGCCGACGACGTCCCCTTTTGCCGGCGGCTCTCACACCTCTCCGCCCGCAGGCTTCCGTTTTATTTCTCTCTCTCATCTCTGATCGCAGCCATCGCCATTCTTGTCCTGCTTCCTTTCAAGCTGCTCTCAGCTAGTTATCAGCGGCCACGCCGCGTCGAGCTGAGCACCAGCTGACGCCCCCGGCACAAAAAAAAAGAAGTAAAAAGAAAGAAGAAAGAAGGGAAGTTGGAAGAGCAGGGGTGTCCCCTTGACGACTCGGAAAGGCGTGGGAAGCAGGCTGCCAGGGAGTCAGCGCTTGGCGCGCGTTCGCGCGTCCTCCATCGATGCGCGGCCATCCGCGGCCGTGTCGCCGTCGGATGCGACTCAAATTAGTTGAAGAGAGACAGGACGAAAACGCTATTGATAAGGACGGCAAAACAGAAGCTGAAATGCGCGAGGCAGATACGCTTTGCGATATTGGCCGCTCCTCCATGCGATGCAAACGTGGTGTCTGCTAACTCAACTTCGGGACGGATGCTTTTGTCGGTCGCGTAGAGAACGATGTTATTTCGCTTACTCGATTGCGATCAAATGTTAGAAAGAGGCCTAGAGCGCTTTTGTCGCTCTGTCAGTTCAAGTATGTACACTGGCAAAATAAAACCTTTAAGCTCTGTTTCGGTGCAGAGCAAAAAAATACTGGTGGCTCAGGAGTCGTATATGAGCGAATAAGACTCCCCACTTACCTTGTGTTTCTTGCCCGCTAACCTTAGTCGGCTGTTTTAGAAAACCAAATGGAAGGCCCCCCGGAGGTCTCTGAATGCGAATAGGATAAGGCATTTCTCTGTATGTGTATGTGTATTCGGTTAAACAGGTTGCAGTGAAAGAAGGAATCGATATCAGATACAGAGGGAGAGAAGGCGAAAGAAAAGGGAAGAGAGTTATCAACATTATAGCTCTTATTGAGTTTGTTTGTTTGTTTGTTTGTTTGTTTGTTGTTGTTGTTGTTGTTGTTGTTGTTGTTGTTGGTCTTTTTTTTTTGTGGGGTGGTGGGGGGGGGGAATGCTTGCGAAGTTATGGTGGTATTAATTAACATACACGAAATCATATAGCAGATGGCAATAATCACTACTCTACGCAGCAGTGCTAGATGCCTTACGCACCGTGGCAATACCTATGTATATTTGAGAAAATGTTCACACCTGGTGTCATTTATAGAGACAAACACAGAGAGAATGATCCAATGGAAAGTAAGGAATTCTACTGTCGTGCATATAACCACATACACGCTAGCTGGCGTGGTGACTATGGGTAGGCAAAAAAGGCTCCTCGGAGGAGTAGGAGAGAGCGGAGTAGGAGAATGTTCAGGACATATAAAGAAGGATAGACTGAAATAAATTTGATTATGGTACGTAAAAGTAAAACAAAGAGGGCCGTGCCAACGAAGATGTTTCGTACACCAGGCTCGTTTATTGAGGTGCCGCATTGAAGCAGTTGGGATGTCTGAGGTAAGCTCTATGGCTACCGAGATAATAGTAGTATAGTTGCTAGCTGTAGTAGTATAGTTCCTCGTGTACCAGTGGCCCATCCCATTCGGGGGGATTGGTCAAGAATTGGATAGCACAAATATAATAACTTAGCTAATGGGCAGAACGCCGTCCACATTTCCTGACTTTCGTATAGCTATTCCCCATCTGGTAGGGTGGAGTAAAAGCATAATGCACGTACATCTGCCACAGGGTTATAGAGCTTTTCAAGTATGTCAACGTCCTGACGGTAAGGGAATAGGACGAGCTGAGTTTGATTCCACTCTGAAGGACAGTCATGGGACCAAGTATTCTTCCTAGTGCTAGTATTCCTCGGGAAAGTGAGTCCGTTCAACTAAAAGGCGGACCCTTTCCTCTCTATAAGCTGAACATTCTAAGATATGTCCTACCGATTCTATAACGCCGTAGATATCCATTCATGATCGTAAAACATGGTAGTGTGTATCGCTGTTGGAAACTGCTGGCTGAGTTGGAAAATTATCACCCGCAAAACAGTAGCATAGGTAAGCTTTCCACCCGTTGAACTCTCTTAAAGGGTCCCTTACCAGGTCCCATAGAAAACTTGACTATAGACTATTGCAACGCGCCTACTAGGAAGCGCTTCAGCGCAATAATTTATTAGAGTAGTTCATTAATAGAAATGATAGGAGAGATTTGATTGTCGCGTCGCCATGCTGCCCGGAGGTTAGTTTCACTGCCAACACCCACCAGCTCTACCAGCCCGCACGGGATCCGAGGGACCTCGTCACGTTTACGTTGATCCTGAGCCCCACCTCTTCTTTTTTTTTCTGCTTGCTTCTTCTTCTCTTGTATTGCCGCGTGGCGGACTTGAAATGCACGTTTCGCATTGGGTGGTTTACCGTAGTTGCATGCCGTAATCGGTGGCGTTGGAGACAGTGGGTCTTACCTAATGGCATTTGTGCGTGTGGCCCTTGATTATCCTGTAGGAATGGTGGTTCCCTCGAGAGGAAGGGCGAACAGGCCTTTTTCGGAAATGTCAGCTGTTGTCGCACTATGCAGCGGTTTTATGCTTTGCAGACACGACCATCAGCGCTTGATCTACGTACCGCGTTTGCCTGTTTGCAATGCCCAAACCTTGTGAGGGCTCCGCTCCTTTAAGTGTAGAGCTTTAATGTAGAGTCCCAATAAAAATAAACCAAGCCATTCCGGCAGTCTTGTAGTTGCAATATTGAAAGTCGGAAACTGACATCTTAAAGCATGGTTGACCAGCATGTTTCCGCTTCCAGCTTCCTGGGATAATGTCTCCTATTGATGGGTGGTGTGTAAAATGTGGCGTCAGTTGTGATGCCTTGGGTCAGTACGCTACGTCAAATACGAAAATAAAATGCTATGAAGAACTCTTCACACAGATTGTGATTACCGCAATGACAATGAAAGAGATACTCAGGGCGGAGCAATTGCCGGCCTCGATCGCCAGGCTAAACCCGCCTGTAGCTACAACGCGCCAATGTAATTGGTCCTTCTGAAGGGGACACAAAAGTGGTCAAGATCGCTTTGGATCATGGCTAATGATAACAGCGCAATGGAAACGAAGACAAATGCGTTGATACAACAAAAGCGGTTTATTTAACAGCGATTCTTTGTGATGTTATTATTGCGATAGCAATTATATGGACACTCCAAGCGCATTTCTGCCGTCGCCGTCGCCGTGAGGTTCCGTATAAAGTCCAACGGCGATAAAATCGTCGCCACGCGCCGTACGCTGTTTGTGCGAGTGAAAGCGTACGGGGGTGAGCCGGCAATCGCGGCTCAGCGTGGAACATGCGAGGGAGGAAGGCAGGCTGGAAGCGCGCGGTCTTTCGCGCGCGAGGCACGTAGGCGAGGCGACAGAGAGGGAGAGGAAGGGGGGGGGGGGTGCGTTATGCTCCGTCGGCTGTTGCTCACAATGCGGCCGCCGTTATCTTGAAAGCGATCTGCGATGTGGGCGAAGTCTGCGCCCGCGCGGGCCTTCAAAGCGATCTACGATGGGGACAAAGTGCATGCGCCAAGTGCCGTTAGCTTCGTATGCGCTGTGCTTTTTAAGTTTAGTTCGCGTTGAAGCGGCACAAAAGACAGCGCGAAGGTCAATTTGCCCGTGGCTGCTGGCGCGCTTTCTCACTCCGGCGTTTTCACAGCGAGTTTCCGTGGTCATCGAGCAAGATGCGTTCATGTTTACCTGTGCGCGCGTGACACCGTTCTTGTCTATTTAGTTAGGAAGCGAATGTTTACAACTTTATACGGCCCATTAAACTACTATCCTTGCTTCCCATATAGATCTCTACTAATTTGCTATCGCAATCGATGCTTCGCCTTTCGGGGAAAACTGCGACATTTTTTTTCGCTGCCTGGCAGGCGCATGCACAGTAAGAAGTGTATATTAACTGGTTTCTGTAATATGTTTAAAGTTTATAATCAGTGCTTGTGTTTTGTCTACGCCTTCGTTTTCAATGGGCTGTTATTATTAATCATTGTCCTTCTAGCACACATTGTGTACCAATTATTATTGCGATAACGATTATATTGGTCACTCCAGGTGAACTTTTGCCGTTGCCGTCGCCGTGATGTTCTGTATATTTATGTATAACTATGCTATATTCTTATATGCAAGGTAGATGCTATACTACTTAGCCGCCAATGTTTGATGAAGCCTTTTTTTCTTTTTTTCGGGTAGTCTGTGCATATCTTTACTTGTTCTGTCTCTCTACTATCTTTTCCTGGAGTAGTGTATTTTGAGTCATTTACAAGCTCTTTCCACAACACGGTCACCCGACTGTATTACTCAGACGGCTAATACCGTAGCAGTAAACAGGGGGGGGGGGGGGCGGTATTCTGTAAGAGTCCACATAGTTGACTGCCCACCATTGTCGCCATTGGCTCAGGTCTCACGAGCGCGAAGGTGCCCGCCAGTCTCCGTCACGCTCGTGAGGCCTGGGCCAATGGCGACAGCCGAAGTGGACAGTCCACTAGGTGGACTCTTACAGAATACCCCCCCCCCCCCCCCCAGCACTTAGTGCAATCAGAGCCTGCATTTGTCCCGATTTGTAGCCTCCTGTCTTATTTTCTGGCTCTGACTTTGGCTCTGTTACCTTCAAATCTTCTTCCTGTACACTAGAACGGCATTCTCGACTGAATTCTTCTTCAGAATCGTTTTGAAAATTGCAGCGCGCAAGCAAACGTCACGAAAAAGTTAATTCCCCGCGCATGCCATTTATCCTTTATTATCTGCTGTGTATTTGAAAAATTCAAAATATGTGAGTGCTCACAATCTGGGAATGCTGCAATTTCACTGGCGCCGCTCCTTACGGGCAGTGCAGTGGCACCTATGCGATGCCATTACCGGATCGTACACTGGGTGTTCAAGCTTTGAAGGATACCAGAAATTTTGTCGCCCCCCCCCCCCCCCCCCCCCCGTATCTCGCATTCGCGTATAGTCGCACCAGCACACAGAACACCATCCAAAGAGTTCAAGCGTAACTGCAATCGCTTTCCGTCGTGCTGAACCAGTGGGACGATGAGCCTCTGTCGGCAGAAATAATTTTGCAACATCGACGCGACTTACCATCGCATCAGAGGGCCGTGCAAGTGCTACTGCGCTTCTTGAGATCAACCGACCTGTGTGAACGCCTGTGATTGGAACGTTTTTTTTTCTGTAACCTGTTCCTGTCTTTTTTGCTTTTAAGTGCGAAGCACTTTGGGGCCCGGGCTGTCGTCGGCGTCCATCGCGTGTGATCTGTCGTCATCACGCTTAAAAACAAGTGCTCAAAACAGGGTAAAAACAAGTCCAGAATTGATCAAAACCGGTTCAAAATGAACTAACATGATTCAGAATAATTTAAAAGACAGGAATAATCAAGCATTAAGCGCATTAATTAACAGAAATTCGTGAAATTGCTTCTATCATTAGCAAAAGCTTTGGCTCCATGTGCGTGGTGGTTTCCCACCAGTTGGGCCTTAACACAGGTGTCAAAACGAATGGTACCAAAATAAGCACAGGGATGAAACAAGATAAACACAATGAAAACACAAGGAAAACACCGGCGCATGGCTGCTCCGCACTTCCCTAAGTTCCACGTTAGTGGAGCTGCATTAGCGCTGGATTTGAACTACACAAGCGCAGGGTGCAGAATTTTATTTTTCTCTCTTTCTTTACCCTCTTTCCCACCCCTATATCCCTCACCCCAGGGTAGGTTAGCAAACCGGAAACTCGCCTCTGGTTAACCTCCCTGCATTTCCTCTCTCACTCTCTATCGTTCTAAATCTTGCTATGCCACCCCTCGGGCTGCTCATCAAGTCACGCGAAGCTCTACCGTGCCCTCCTGAGCTTCGTTGACGACACTGGCCTCACTGACCGTGTCTAAACCTTGACCCCCCCTTTCCCGCGCCTCCGACGCCTCGGATGCTGCTGCTGCTGCCTCTGCGATATTTCTCTCCTCTAACTGTCAATCCCACATCCCCCCTGTGCAACGCGGTTGAGATGTCCTCTATTCAGAGACAGTTATCGCGTTGCACTTAACCCAACTTTTCACCCCTTTCCACAACAATCTCCAATGCCAATGCTGGGCCGTTTCGGCGGAAACTGTCAATGCTTTCTTCTTTTTTTTTTCTTTTTAAGCTTTCGCGTGGTCGTTATCGCCGGAATCAGCCATTCAAAGAGACAAGCCACAATATATATATATATATATATATATATATATATATATATATATATATATATATATATTTGAAGCAAGGCAATCGTAAAGAAAATTTGCTCTCTATAGGGTTCGTACATTTCTATTTTTCCGTTTCATTCTTGCTTGACGGCAGGCCTATTGCCACGGGTTCTCTTTATGTGGGTTTCATTGGCTGCCGAGAGCTTGAAGTGCTCTTAGATAAGCGAGGGTAGATAAACAAGGGTAGTGCTTGGGCGAAGGGAGTCACCTATCTCTCTCTGTTGTTTCGGCAGAGGCGAGGAGGCTTAGTAATTTTACCCAGAAGCGAGAAAGCCGTTCGGTTTGGCGAAGTGATACCGGTTCCTCTAGACCAAGTGCTTTCTCAGAACGAAAAGCCATCCATCAACGAAGGAGGTGCGGCTGCCTGCTATCTGCGTCGCCTGGAGTCGGCAGAAAACCCGCAAATACAATATCAATCTACACAAGAAACAAGCCAGCATAGAAGATCATCTTTGGCCAGATTCCAGACGGATTGGTGGTCGTAGTGCATGGGCCGCGATAAACACGCTTGGTCGTCTCCGGAGTACAGTGCTCCAAGATACTTTTCTATTGTATTGTTCTATACAGCTGGGATTGGAACTTCCTAGTCGTACTACGGAGATCGCTTATACGCTTTTCGTATTTTTGCTTTCTTTCTTTCTTTTTTTTGCCGATTTGAAGCATCGGTAGCAGCCGGAAATAGCTGTAGGTAGGTAGCATGGTTCTGTGGCATACAAGAGGAATCATATAAGTACTGGAGTGGCGGGAAGCGTGCGAGGCGTGGCACGTAGTCACCAGCGTGTGTGCGTGCTTAAATATAAGTGCGCCTTCTGCACCAGTTCTTCACAATATCGCGGATTGCTCACTGATAAAGCGCTCGAGTTAACTCATTAAGGCTGCGTTAAAATCCAGTTGTGTAGCCTTGGCTTTCAGTTTGCGGCGGGTGTGTGTTGACTGTATTATATGCTTTCGCCACGCGCTTTGCATGTAAATGCAACTGCGTATTCTTTGTGTTGTCGTTGTTGTTGTTATCATGTTTTTTTTTTTATTCTGAAAACGCCAGAAATATATCACCCGTCGCAAGAGCGCTGTTTCTATGCGTGGTCTCTAATGCATAGAATATAAATCTATATTCATAGTCCCGCTCAGGCACAGTGCCTATTCAGATGCATTTTAACTGAACTCCGGAACCGAGGGTCAGCACTCAACATGAATAATGTTGGGTAACTTTTTTTTCGTGTGGCTAGGCTTGTTCGCGGTACGAGAAGATCGATGAACCCCCAGCCACCTTTCATTTCAGTACCATTCTTCAACTCAAGATCGATGCGTGCTTTGTGCTGCTCTACGCCGCTCTTCCAGTCCGTGCGATATAAGTGTGCCTCAATGTAGCATACCCGTTGTCGGTTGTTGTTTTGTCAGGTGTGCGTAATATTCGACCTCTGCACGCTTGACGCGCGACGGAAACACGAAGTGCTCTCATCACGTAGCCATCGTTACCATGGCGATGCATCTGCGTAAACAGAATATGTTTCAGCGCCGTCTATTTATGCGCGTATAGTTGATAAAATGAAGCGCAAAAATTATCTGTTTTAACTGAAAGTGTAACTTTTGGATCAAAGTCAGGTTCAGTTTACGATCGTTATATATTTACTTTCAATAAAGATATCGAGGACACCGACGCAAAAATTCCTGGGAAGGCTTCGTATTTTGTATAATAGAAATAAACATATTTCATGATGATATATATACGAGCGAAGAAAAAATGGAAATTAAAATAAATTCAGATAAAATGAGAACATTTAATGGGAATATAGAGAGGCGCCCGGCCTTGCACCAATCATTCGTTTACTGCATTCGGCATACGTTACCTTTGAGAAGCATATATTACTTTTGAAGTATCTCGGATGGTAGATGTATTACTGATAGCTATTGCTACTCGCCTTTCCCAAAGTTAGGAAGAAGTATTCGCTGGCGATATTCCGTTATTTCAGACCCAAGGAAAGCACAAATAAAATAGAGAAGCGATAATCACGCTTCTCCTCAATCCTCTTGAACGTCATTGAGTGCTTCCGATAACACGCAGTCGATTACACAGAATTTTGAAGTGTACGATGTGTACGCATGCGAACCGCATTAACAAAAAGTTCGTCGTCTAACTGATCGGAATCCGCCATATTTGTCTGTAGTCGCGTACGTTTTCATCTAAAGACATCGCTCTCTGTGAAAAATTCAAATCAGCAACGCCGCTTCGTTAGGACGGCCTTATTGCCACGTGACCTATTCCAAACTTGTGAAACTGTTTCGCGTGTCGAGATTAGTGTCATTAGTCCAATTCTCTCAGGAGTAATAATCGTGGAGCACTTAATGCTGCGAATGCTACTGACCGAAAACGCATTTAGGCTAAACTATACACAAGGAAGCTAATATATAAGAACAACTTACACCCTGTGGTGGCATCTACCGTATATAAACCACGCGCAATTACGCGCACATAGGCCCGTTCACACGCCCCGCACGCACACGAAAGCAAGCGCTAAAATACATTCACATACGAACAAAGGCACACACACATTGTCACAGCAAGCACAAAATACACACAAACATGTGTTCCTTGTACACTCGCATCATGGACCTGCATTGCAGCCGCAAATAAGAAACATATCAAGCCGTGCCCGCGAGCGTACACCCTAGAAATCAAACTACTTCAAATTATATTTGTTCAGAGCCTAATTGCAGAAATTCAACGAAGACAGGAAAGACTGTGCTAAAGTGTCTGTTCAAGACATACCTTTTATTTATATTTTTGGCTGTTGCCGCTACGCTTCCTGAATGGGAGGCGGACAAGCATACGAGTACTTCCAGAATATACGGTCACGTGGTCAGAAACGTAACATGTCGCGGTGGTTACGTAGATGCGGTGTTCCGCTGCTGAGAATATGGTTATAGGTTTGAGTTCCTGCTCCAGCAGAGGCATTAAAATGATACAATGAACGCCAATATGGGGAGCCGTGAGGCCCAACTTCTGTCAGTCACAACCATATGAAGCAAGCAGATGATGAGCCGAAGGAAAGCAGAGGAAGAAATATTTGTAGTAGTTTTAGTAGCAAATATTTGTAGTAAAACAAATGGGGGCAGCTTCACACTAGTGGTGCGAAGACTGTGCAAACAGCGAAGCTGTCGATCCCACCTAGCTTTATCTCGGATCGGCTAAGTCGCAGGCCCGGATCGTTTTGTCGATGGTTCTGGCTGCATGCTTTTGCTCGGTAAAGCAAGCTCGTAGTCTTCTGCAAATCACCGACGTTTATTCGCCGCCGCTTCACCGGCGCGATACTCTGGGTTGGTGCGAAGCCGTCTCATTCGCTCTCTAGTAACGGCACGACCGTTTTCGCGCCGCGCTTCCTCTTCTTCGGGAGTAACGCAGTTCATCGGTCGCCCCATTATCACGGCGATGTGCTCGGCGCGGAGACATGGGGCATTCTGTCGCCGCCACGGCGACGTTAGCCATTATGAGGATCAGCGAAGTGACGTCACGGCTTAGCTCCGCCTCCGCAGCTGTGGCACGGCTCGGCACGGCTACGCGGGAGCTCGGTTGATAACGTGATGGCTCGGCAAAGCTGGAGCGAAGCGATGCAACGTCCCCGATGGCTCACGGCTATAGCGCCGCCTCCGCAGTTGTGGCGAGGCTCGGCGCAGCTGGGCGAGATGTTGCTAGGCGACGCATGGTGACGTCATGCTCGGCGTAGGTTTTTCTGCGCACGACCGACGGACCAACCTTGAGCTTCCACACCTTCGCTGTTTAAAAAATCCGTCGCAACTTGCCACCGGTGGGAGCCGCACCCTCAACCTCAGCATTACGCGAGCGGTGCACTACCAATACTGATACGGAGGTGGCAGTACGCCCATCCAGATTCTCAGGTATTTATGTGTGCAATATCTAACCCGGGCAGTGTGATCCAGCGCCACTAATGGCCATGGCGTGGAGTTCTAGCCATGGAGTTCACAAGGCGGATCCACCTGGAACAAATTCTAAGGATGGCACCTGCTAGGCCGCTCATCTCGCAAACATGCAGAAAAGGTGGTGTAGGGCTGCATGATTGTTTTGTAAATACTTTCGCCGTGTCGCGAGTTGCCCACGTGTTACCTCAGGGGTCCACACTCCTACGCGTCCGGGCGGCAACCGTTTGTGTTTTTTTGCGATAGCAATTATATGGACACTCAAAGAGGATTTCTGCCGTCGGCGTCGCTGTCGCCGTGAGGTTCCGTATGACGTCAACGGCGATGAAATCGTCGCCGCGCGCTGGACGCTGCATGTGCGAGTGAAAGGGCGCGAGAGACGCGAGCTTTCACGGAGAGCGAATGCACGGCGGAGAACAAACGCGCGTTCTGCGCCGTGCTTCCTGAAGGGCTGCATAATTAAGCGTCTCTTTCCCCCTTTACAATCACCATATTGACACAACGATGTGGGGCTCACGCACAGCGGGACGGCGCGCGCAAAGGTCGGCGCCATGAAAGACGAAGAAGCGCGTAGGCTGCACGTTCTTCTTCTGGCCCGCCATTAAAGAGAAGCGTCTATTTTTCAAGACTCCGTCTTCGATCTACGTTACATTTTTCTGGTGGAGGTGCTGGGTAACTCAGATTGCTGAGACGATGCGATTTCCAATGTGCCAATGTCAGTAACATCAATGATTTCTCGAAGAAATGCGATTGTCGTTCCTTGCGGTGCATGCCGATACTCGTTGCTAAAATTTGTTATCAAAACGACCATGTGGACCCTCCTCAAGCACCGTTCCAACAAATAGGAATGGATCTACTTGGGCCATTCCCAGTGACCTCTTCGCGCAACAGATGGATAGTCGTCGCTACCGACTACTTAACCCAGTACGCCGAAACCAAAGCTATTCCGCAAGCAAACTCGTATGAAGTGGCCAAGTTCTTCGTCCACCACATCGTCCTACGACATGGTGCACCTTCTGCTCTCATCACGGATCGCGGTACAGCATTTACAGCCGAACTTATGCAGGACGTCCTCCAGCTAACACATAGCTCTCACCGCAAGAGCACTGCCTATCACCCTCAAACCAATGGATTAACGGAACGTCGGAACAGAACGCTGGCTGATATGATCTCCATGTATGTCGACGTAGAGCACAAGATGTGGGACGAGATTTTACCCTATGTCACCTTCGCGTATAACACTGCTGTACAGGAGACTACACAGTTTACGCTGTTCGAACTTGTATACGGGCGCCACGTCACGTCAACACTTGACGCCATGCTACCTGTGGCTGATAATAAATAGCCCGACCAGCGAACACGTGGAAGAGTTCGTACAAAGAGCCGCAGAAGCCCGCCAGCTTGCTCGGCATCGTATCCGGAGCCAACAGCATACCGACACCCTTCGATACAACCAGGGTCGACGCGACGTCCATTACAATACCGGCGACTGCGTGTGGGTCTGGACGCCCATCCGTCGCCGTGGACTCTCGGAAAAGTTGCTCCGCCGGTATTTCGGTCCCTGCAAGGTTGAGCGCCGCCTCAGCGACGTAGCCTACGAAGTCGTCCCCTGCAGTTCGGACCCCGGTTCGCTCCGTCCTCGTCCTCGCGCTGAAGTTGTTCATGTAGTACGCATGAAACCATACCATGCGCGTACGTGAACGCCCAGATGCACCTGAGGAGCTCCATTTCTTGTCATGGCTGAAAGAACTTTTTGACGCGACCGAGACGGTCGCTTTTCGCACGGGGGGCAAGTGACACAATGATGTGGGGCTCACGCACAGCGGGACGGCGCGCGCAAAGGTCGGCGCTATGAAAGACGACGAAGTGCGTAGGCTGCACGGGCTTCTTCTGGCCCGCGATTAAAGAGAAGCGTCTATTTTTCAAGACTCCGTCTTCGATCTACGTTACAATATATATATAGAGCAAACGCGACTTCTTCCGTCGCTGGAAAAGCCGTGGGGGGACGGGAGGGAGGGAGGGGAGGCGACGTTTAGCTGCGGCACCAAATGCGTATTTATATAAAAATGTCGCAATTTCACCCGAAAGGCGAACTCTCTACTAATCGCGATAGCAAATTAGTAGAGAGCTATACGGAGTAAGGATAGTAGTTTTATCAGCTGTATAAACTTCGGACATGCAGCAGCACCAGCAACGTGCAGAACTGTTGTCGACGCCGTCGGCGTTTTGCCCGCGTTCGCATCCGAACGCGTGCGTTGTTGGTGACTGTTGCCAGTGCCTCTGGGGCCGGCTCGGAGGTTTTCGACGAGATCAGAACGGGACACTCGTCGAGCAGCGTCGGAAATCTTACCCACCTTCTCGCCTCGCAACGTTTTTATATAAATGCGCATTTGGTGCCTCAGTTAAACGTCGCCTCCCCTCCCTCCCTCCCGTCCCCCCACGGCCTCTCGCGCGATGGAAGAAATCGCGCTTGCTCTCTCTATATATGGTGATTGTAAAGGAGGAAATAGATGCTTGAAGCCCACACCGCATTCACGCGATTTTGTGCCCGACGGCGACGAGCGACGGCTTCGAGCGACGAAACGGGCCGTCGCGCGACAGATCGCTTCTTTTCGCTCAATCGCTCGGTTCTAGAAACTAGAATTCGTCGCTCGTCAGTGCTATGAGCGACTAGCTAATAGCGCGAACCGGAACTGGATATACATCAGTCAGTACTACCGATTGTCGCACGGAACCAGCATACGACTCGTGCTAAAACGTAGTGCACCCTGCTCTTTACACAAAAGCGCAAGCGTCACGCCAGTTTCGGCGAGTAGCTGCCCTCATACCGGCATCGCTCGAAGTCGTCGCTCGCATGCGGTGCGACTTGCGACGAGTGACCGCGAGCCATCTCCATCGCTCGCTTGTCGCTGTCGCGCGCAAGATCGCGTGAATGCGGTTTATACTTAATTCTGCAGCCCTTCAGGGAGCACGGCGCAGAACGCGCGTTCGCTCCCCGTGAAAGCGCGCGTCCCTCGCGCCCTTTCACTCGCACATACAGCGTCCGGAGCGCGGCGGCGATTTCATCGCCATTGACGTCATACGGAACCTTACGGTGACGGCGACGGCGACGACGACGCGACGACGACAGCAGAAATCCGCTTTGGAGTGTCCATATAATTGCTATCGCAATAAAATAGATGCCGCTAAACAACTAAGCACACGATTGCAGTTCCAAGCTATAAGAGCACTCTAGTGTCTCTGCGTCTTGAATCGGCACTGACAAAGTCCGCAATATACAGCGCCATGTGAGCAGGAACATTCATGCCCATCCAGTTGGCATGGCACTATTGTATTACGATGGCTTCCATGAGCTGTTGTGAAGCCATAACAACGCATCCGCGTTATTACCATTACTGACTCCCTTCCGGTGTCTTACTGACACGGGGTATTACTGTAAAGCCATCACCCATCTTGTCAATTTTGCCCCGTGCGGAGTTCAAGTTCTAAGGTATGACAACGGATTGGGGTCGGAAACGACGTTTATTATGGCACCAAATAAAAAAACCAATGGTCAAACTTCGTAAAGGTGCATATTATAGTAAACGCTTCCATGTCAATTTTCGACCGTGACGAGCCGCGGCGCGCGCCAGGGGGCCGCGGCGTGGATGGGGAGTACGGATTCGAAGAACGTGGTCTTGCGCGCACTGGGTTGGCATTCCGCCGATGGTCATAATAGGTCCACGCAGGAAAACCTTGAGTGGGACTGCTGTAGGCGGCGTTGTGGCGCCGGCTCCCGAGTCCCCTGCTGGCTAGAGACGTCGCCGAGGTTTAGAGTGGCCTAGCAATGTTGACCACGTGTTGCGCGTACGGAGTGTGGGTCCAGTCCCCCACGCGTCCGGGCGGCAACCGCGTGGTGTCGAGTGACGACTTAAGCCCGTTTCAAATGGTGCGAATTTGCAGTGCGTTTTTCGCAGCTGCGATTTCCGCAGATGCGAAATTCGCAATCCCGTTTCACGTGGATCTACGGCAGCTGCGTTTTTCGCATACTCGTTAAGCATTCTGACTGGCGATGACATATGAGCGAGCCGTCTCCTATTGGTCGTCCGTTTGCACCGCTACAGTGGCTACCACTGCATCTGCGTTTTTCGCAGAGAAGTTCAGCACGCCGAACATCGAAAAAACGCACGCACAAAGGGTCCAGCGGCCTATTTTCCGCAGCTGCGAATTCGCACGTGCGAATTCGCAGACAAAATCGCACCATGTGAAACGGGCTTTACAGTGCGCGCCGTAGAGGCGCGGTACGCATGCGATTTTCAGAGAACGTCGTCTTGTGAACACCAGAGTTCGGATGCCGCCGACGTTCATAATTCTGCCACGCGGACATACTTTAAGTGGGACTCTGGTACGCGGTGCTATGACACCAGCTCCCCACTCCCGAGTCCTTTGCTGGCTAGAGACGCCGCCGAGGTTTGCGACGGCCTAGCAATAAATTGTGTGTGCCTAGCGTGTTTTGCTGAGGCCGTCGATGACTACGTTTAAATAGGAGAGGGAAACGGAGTTGGAGGAAGAAGGAAAACGGTGTTGTTTTCCAATACGTTTACTTTAAAGAGTAAGCCCCATTCCATTGGGTTGTGGCTTAAACTTTCAACTCTTATTGGCAACTGCTTCTGTGGGATGGGCCATAGGGCCCTACTGCCCTTTTTCTTTGTCTCTTTGACCTACAACACTCCAGACGAGGTGATGTTCCTTAGTCTAGGCTGTAGTCAATAAAAATTATAGATCAGTAAGACTCGGTACGATGCAACGCTAGTCTGGGCTGTAACCACTTGGTGGTAGAACAGTGAGACTGGGTTGGTCGCATGTAGTGACAGTTGTCCTATAGGCTCTAACTTAGGAAAAAGTAGAAGAGTAAGGCGCTGTTTACTTGTGTGTTTTGCATCAGTGTTCTTTTGCAAAATCTGTATTTGACTGTGTAAATATTTTCGTTGCAATATATCTTCAAGTTTTGTTACCTCCAACCTGCCTCCTGCTTCATCAACGCCGATTATCACATTGAAGAGATTTGATAGACTTCAAAGAGAAAGAACAAGCTTGAATGCGCCAGTTTCGATATATTAACTCCCGAACATTGCGGAGTATATAATGCACTGGCGTTCCAGTTACTTTTATGCTTCAATGCATAAAACGAAGTTTTGTTAAGAAGGTAACTGGAACGCCAATGCATTTCTCCGCAAAGTTCGAGAATTAATATCGCGAAACTGGTGTCATCCTCAGAATTCGTTCCAAGCCTTGCGAACTCCGCGGCTAGAATTTGTAAATTGCAATATGAGCCATAAGGTAATTAGTTAAAACTTCATTAGTGATTATTTTAATTAGTCGAATATGCATTTATACTTTTTGTGCAAGTAATGTCCGAGCCTGTTCGTGTATACTAGCTCACGAACTAGAATTGTGCTATCTGCCTCAGGCAACCAACCTGTAAAAATTTTTGAAAGTCTTCGCTGAACGACCCTGTATAAGGCATCCCAAAACTTCCTTAAGTTCGCTGTAGGCGTTATAGACCTGATACATCGAATTATCTTTAACGCATAAACATGTTCATCACACCAGGCTTCGACTGGATTCCATTATAAATCTTCGAATCAAAGTGTTAACATATTCAATTTTACAATCGAGAAGTTTCCCAATATTCGCACGTCCTTATCCGATCCTCTCGGACGAAGCAGCCGTTGTCGCCCGCAATATATGAGCTGCAGGAAGTTGAGTCACGGGCAAGAAACAATGCTGAAAAATCTTGTCCGCGCGTTTGATGGAGCCGACATCGGAGGGCTGCACTCCGCCACGGGGCCAGCATGTGTGCAGCACCCGTTCGAGCACCCTCGGATGAAATGGGCGCCCGCAGCGACGGGATCGAGAAACAGGCGCTTTGATAAACGGACCACTTATCTCGCGAAGAGCGTTGCACAGTGTGACTTGAAAAGGTTATCCTCGAGTAAGAAGATGGTGCGCAAACGTAAACAACAACGGGAAGTAAAAACACGCGCACGGCACACACCCCGAACGCAGTCGGGAAAACAGGGTCACCAGAGTGCCAGGAAAAGTCTGCTCGGCGCAGCCATTTGTTTGTGCGGTAATTTCCGGTTGACACTCCCTGCAGGCTTTTGCGGACCTCTTGTGCTTCCTGCACGAGAACGCCGAGGGAAACATATGAGTGAGAATATGAAATAAAATAGCGTTTTTTTTTCTTTCTTTCCTTTGACAGGTTGGAAGATACTTAAGGTTGTTTTAAGACAACAAACCTGCAGGAGACGGCGGCGGAAAATTTGAGTGCGTGCTTGTCTCGCGAGCGTCGAGAAAATGAAGGCTTCATTTTTGCCCTTTCATTTTATTCCGCATCGCAACTCGGTTACGCTCTGTTGGGAAACGGGCTCAATAATATTGCTCGTCGCATATTTAGGTGCTTTGTTTCAATGAGGTTGTGCAAAGCAAGGCGCGAGTCTGTAAAATAAAAAAAGCGCATGGGAAATTTTTGAAGCAGTAAAATTTTAGACAGTGTTTGCGCTTTTAGGCGACTACATTTCAGTGCGTTCATTGCCGTTCTGGCTTCAACTAACCATCAGAAAACTTATTAAACTTGTGCTTGCGGTAGCTGACGCGACGCCAACTTATTAGTAGGGCGTCGGAGTAAAGCTGTATATACACCGATTCAATCAAGATGTCGCACTCAAATCTTTAGACATAACAAAGCAGCAGTGCCACGAATTCTTTATCTCCTATTAACAGGCACCAAATTTTCTTGCAACATGACGTACGTACACACGTTGATGAAGCTCAGTCAGTGTATGTGCAAATTTAGGTCGTCAATTGCCATCGTCTTATGCTCCATTTCACAACAATGTTCCAATGTCGTGGCACATGTGCTCGAAGTTGTTCTCGAGATGGAGCAGATCTGACGCGGAGTGACACAGTGCGCAGGTACATGTGCATAATCGTAATCAAGCGCTAGTATTTGTGGTACCATCCACAGCTTTCTCTCCAGTCAGTGGAGGATCCAGAAAAGTAAAATGAATCCCGTTCCCCTGGGCTTAGTAGCGCAGAGCCATAGCCACTACGCCACCACGACGGGTGTCTCCAAGACATGTCAGCTGAAAGTACTGAGCATGTAACGAGCACCCTTCCCCCACCGCTCTCTCTATACTTTGATGAGATCCTCGGAAGGTTTTGAATAAAAGCTTAAATCCCTACATCTCGAAATTTCAAGCGGCAAAATCACGCTGGGATCTCTCTACACAGACATCAAGTTATTTATTTCTTACCTCTTCACTTCCATTGCTAATAAATCCTACACCACTCGCCTGCTTCCTTTACCGTCGCCCACGCAATGACTGGTGTTACCTTGCCTTCTTCCTGTTAGGATTTTTTTCCGAACACTTATCTCAACATTTGTGAGGTTAATTTATTTTTCGATTTTCTGTGGTTAACCAGGCTGGCACGTGTCATTTTCTCTCTCTTATTGTCAGTAATTGTTCATCGCGCTCTGTCCACCAGTCGAAGCTGGTCTTCAGGGCACGAGCTGGTCAACAGTTCATCACACTTTTCCGGAGTAGAGGGTTGGACGATAGGGGGCATGCATTGTCACGTTGTGCGAATACATTAGCGAGGGACCATGGCGTCCTGGACTGAGGGCGCCGCTCTCCTGGGGATGACCATCGTCGTCCGCTTTTCAAATAAAGTTTATTTCTCTCTCTCATAATCGTTCCGCTTGCCTAATATTACAGCGCCTGGTATATGGCCCGGTAACATCTGCATCGCTGTAAGGTCTTCCTTCCAAATGGAATATCCTGGGCCCCAAACTCCACGAAACAAAGGCTACCTTCAGCCGACTGTTGGCTTCCGTCGCCAGCAACGGCATCGGCGATCACGAGGCGATCGACATGCAAACTCGTCCTTCTCTTTTCCTTCGGGTCCCTTGCCGCAACTTCTTCTTTCCTTTTCCAAACTTGGCTCGGTTTGCTCCCAACTTTTTTTTTTTTTGTTTTTTACATCGGCCAAAGGGAACGGCGTGCGAGCGAAGGTGGGTGCCAGAGGTGACAGCTCTCACCACCAACGCCTTGAAGGGTGGCGGTGCGCTCGGAACACTGCCACTCGCAGCACCACCACCCCCTCTCTCTTTTTTCCTCTTAGCAACCAGCGCACATCCGGAGAGGGAAGAACCAACAACAACAACAACTCGAACAACCTGCGCGCAGCCGGCGCGCGCTACACGTCCACGTGCGCCGCGTAAACAACCGCCGAGACTTCAGCCAGCCACCCCTCCGAAAAAACTCTCTGCTTACGATATTCGCCGCCTCTCGCGCGCGCCCCGTCGCTCCCCGAAGTGCGCTCGCGAGAAGTCCCGCCCGGCGAGCGGCCGCAAGCGGCGTCACGTTGCGCTGCGCGAAATCCTGCCTGCTGTGCCTCCCATCGAGCGGTCGTCTCCGCGACCGCCGCCGTCGCATTCAGATTCCCGACTCGCGCTCGCGCGCGCGCCGTTCCCAGCCGCAGACATTTACCGGTGGCGAGTTAGTACAACTCGGCTAACCGAGAGAGAGTGTGCGCGCGTGGTTCTCAGCTGTGTCCGAACAAGAGTAGGCCCTCTGCGGAGTGCTGTGTTGGAATAAGCGTGCGAGCTCGTCGTGCGCGCGCGTGTGTGTGTTCCATCTTGATGACTTAATGGACTTCGTCTTCGGTGGTTCGTTTGACACCTGCCGCGCTGTCATCGCAGCCATGGTGTTACGTACGAGGAGCCTTGGCAGTCCGTGCTGATCATGACGTAAGTGGTTTTAGGGCTCCCTAATATTTGGAGTTCTGCGCAGGTTCCGCGTGGCTGCGCACGTGGGCGCGTAGGCTTTTCTGGTTTGGAGGAACTTTTGGTTAGCTGGAAATTGGGGGCGCGTGGTTAAGCCCTACATTAAACTGCGCGGCCTGTCTGCTGCGGCGTTTGTGCGCGTTCGTCTTCAGGTTTGTTCGACAGCTACCTCGCTGCGAGCAGATCTTCGCTGTAACTTCTGTCAAATACGGTGCATAGGCCTCGCACGAGTCCTTGAAAGCTTTGTTTTCTTTTCTTTTGTTGTTGTTGTTGTTGTTGTTGTTGTTTTGAAAGGATGAAGGTCCCATGTCAGAAATAAGGTCATATCGCTTCTTAATTGCGTATCGCCGTCGTATGGCAAGCGTAGTGCGGTTCTATAGCACGAAATTTAAGTATCGCAGATTTGAAAGGCCGTTTATTGTCATTGATTGTTGCTGCGCGTCTTTCTTTCTTTTTCCCTCGGACAAAGGAAAAATGAGAGTTCTAGGGCCATATTCCTTACCGATTCATTTCATATTTCCATTCTTTTCGCTTTTTCTCATAGCCTGGGCCGAAGACGTGTCTCATTTTATCTCCGGGATCGGCCACTGGAGGAGACCGACCATGTGAAAAGAAGAACGTAAAAATAGATCATTCTAAAAAACTATCACTGTCCTTCAGCAGTCCTTTACTGCTAGTCGATCATGGTGTCGGAATGAAATGTTTTATTGCCATAGTAATTATATGGACACTCAAAGAGGATTTCTGCCGTCGCCGTGAGGTTCCGTATGACGTCCACGGTGATGAAATCGTCGCCGTGCACCGGACGCTGTATGTGCGAGTGAAAGGGCGCGAGAGACGCGCGCTTTCATGGGGAGCGAACGCACGGCGGAGAACAAACGCGCGTTCTTCGCCGGGCTCCCTGAAGGGCTGCAGAATTAAGCGTCTCTTCCCTCCTTTACAATCACCTTTTATATATATATATATATATATATATATATATATATATATATATATATATATATAGCAAATGCGACTTCTTCCGTCGCGCGAAAGGCCGTGGGGGGACGGGAGGGAGGGAGGGGAGGCGCCGTTTAGCTACGGCACCAAATACGTATTTATATAGAAGTGTTGCGAGGCGAGAAGGTGGTAAAGACTTCCGACGCTGCACGACGAGTTTCCCGTTCTGATCTCGTCGAAAACCTCCGAGCCACCCCCAGAGGCTCTGGATATCATCTAGAGCGTTCGGAGTGAGCGGATGTGCGTCGCTTGAGCTCCGCCGAACATATGCTCTCACTGACCGGATTACCTCGAGATCGTCACCGACATTGCGTCGGACCACCAAGAACTCACGATCGGCAACACCCGGACATCTTTCCCGAGCCGGTAGGACATTTTTTATTTTTTTTATCGGCTCGAGAAGATCCGAAGCGGGCGTTGGCCCGCTAGGCCTAAGGGTGGACCTAGTTCGCGTCGGCGAGTACGGGCCACCAGGTCTGGCGACGCGGCACCCTCCACCACCAATATGGACGCTCCCATCACGCTGATTGCCGGCACGACCACCACCCCATGCCTGCAACCTGCGGTCAACCCCTCCGAGCCCCTGGGCCCCACGGACATCCTCGACCTCGACGAGCTCACCTCGGCAAGCGACGACGAGGCCCCAGTACTTCAGCCCACCTCGTCTGCACCGTGGGGGCCGGTGACTGACACCGATGCGAACTGGAAACTGGCGATTTCCCGTCGTCAACGCCAACGCCAGAAAAAGTTCGACCAAGCTCGGGCGGAAACAACGCAGGCAGCCGGTCCTGCAAGCGTTCCTCCCAGCCACACCGTCGCCGGGGCTGCCTCGGCGGAGAACGCTCCCGCTGCGTCGAAAGACGCGGCCTGCGCTGCGTCGGCGCGAACAACACAACATGTGAAGGAGCCGCGCCAGTTACGACGGAAGCTGCCGCCGCTCCCACGCACAGACCTAAAAATCATCATGCGGCCGAAAAAGGGTCTGGCCATTCGGAACTTCACGACACACCAAATCTCCCGAGCCATTGTGGTGGCAGGCGATTCTCAACAACATTGCACAGGTGACCACTTCATCATCCGCACCCGCCCCGGATCGAACATTATTATTGCCAGCACGCCACATGTTGACACCGCCCAAGTTCTCCGCCGGATCACCACCCTGACACTGGGGGGGAATACCCACGAATTCAACACTTACGTGGCGGCCCCCGAAGACACGTTGCGTGGAGTCATCCATGGCATAGACCCCGGCACTACTCCTGAAGAACTCACTGCCAACCTCCGCGTGCGCACGCAGGGGGTGAGAGTGCACAGTGCGCGGATGCTTGGTGCTACTAAATCCGCTTTGATCACCTTCGAGGGCCCCCTCATCCCCCGCTATGTACTGTATTACGGTGGGGAGGTAGCCTGCCACCCTTACAAGCCGACGCGGCAAGCCTGCCAAGTCTGCCTACAACCGGGGCACCGATCAGACGTGTGTCCTACGCCGAACGCTCGAGTGTGTCGGCAGTGCGGGACCCTCGACCCTGTGGATGGTCACCCCTGTGCTCCCAAATGCCAAGTATGTGGGGAAGGCCACCTGACGGGTGCCAAAGAGTGCTCACAGAGACTGAAGACCCTGCGGCCGCGGCCCACCCCACCCACCCAACCCCGTGGGCGCAACCCTCAGCGCAACCCACCCAATACCAAACGCAGGTGGTTCAGCAAGGAGGGGGAGACTTCGCGCAGCCTCTCTCACTCGCGGTCGCAGTCTTTCCCTCCTCTACCCCCTGCAGGACCTGGCCAGCAGCAACAGCCGCAGAACCAGGACCGGAAGACCAAAGGGCAACAGCAGCAACCCACACGCCAGCAGCCCCAGCAGGCCTCTCGCAAGTCTGCCGAGAAGCACAATTTCACTTCTTCAGCCGGCACCGATACCAAGGTGAGCTGGCCAGCAGTAGGGGCGACACCCATCGCTCCGCCCAACACTCAGTCCCCCGCGTACGAACACCTTCTCGCAGAAAATTTCAAGCTCAAACAGGAGCTGGCTGCCGTCAAGGCGCGTCAAGCTAAGGACAGCGCTCAACTCCACGCCCTAATAGCGCGCATTGGATCGCCACCGGAATCCACCGAATGCCACTCACAAAACAACCCCAACAGACACGCAACCCCTAAGATTCCGCCCTCGCTTCCCACCCCGACGGACTCCGCAGTCACACGCGAAGAGATACGCGAAATGCTGTCTGCGCTCTCCCAACAACTCTCCCAACAATTCAGTATCGTCTTCACACAACACCTCACACAGTTCGGAGCCCGCCTTGACTCCCTCGAGACACGCCTCGACACCCAAATTGCCGAAACAGGCGGTAATATACGAAGGAAGAGGGCCACCCGCAGCTCCCGCACCACGGAAGACCAAGTCCCTCTCAGAGTAAGCTTGGAATCGCTTGCCCCTGAACACTACTCTACACCGGCGTTGACACACGCTGACCTCGGCCTCACATCGGCCTCGCAAGCCAACACTCCGACAACCACACCTCCCCACAACACGAATTAACCATGGGCAGTACAACCCCACCCATTGGCGAACCATTAGAAATCTGGCAATGGAACTGCCGCGGCTTCCGCAAAAAGCGGAGCCTCCTCCAACAATACATTAACACACACCTTGCTCAACCAGATGTCATAGCGCTACAGGAACCTGGCACATCACCCATACTCCCAGGCTATGAGTCCTACGATAGCCCGACAGAAGGCAGAGCGGCCGTCCTGATTAACAAAGCATTAACTGCAATTGGTCTTGACAACATCCCAGACACCAACATCGACCATGTGATAGTGGAGCTAATTCTCAGGCGCAAAAAGAAGGCCGAGAGGCGAAGCATCATAATCGTCAATGTATATAGTCCCCCGAAACAAAAATCCACCGACTTCCACGCTCTTGTTCAGGGTGCCTGCAAATTAGCCCAGGGGAAGGAACTCGTACTCCTCGGGGACTTCAATGCTCTCGACGAACGCTGGGGATACAATCGTTCGGATGTCAAAGGCAAACAACTTGCAGCTGCCACCGAAAAATTCCAACTCGAACTGCTTACGGATCCAGCAAACCCTACCCGGATCGGCAACAGCGTATGCAGGGACACTTGTCCCGATCTCACCTTCGCCCGTGGTAGTGCAAACTATAATTGGGACAACTTGCAGGAATCCTTGGGTAGTGACCACTGCATTCTCCGTACACAAATTACGGAGAGTGCGATGCGTCGCTCCATTGGACAAGCCCGCATCACAAACTGGGACGTCTTCCGTCGCGAGAGCGAGAATTCAATTGGCAACCTTGCAAACCTCACTGACTGGTGCGAGCAAATTAAAGAAATTCGGGACCGTTGCACCACCCTCATGAAAAGAACATCTCAACTCCCAGAAGTGGACGGCCATCTTCTGCACCTGTGGGAAGCCAGAAGAAGCCTCATCCGCAGATGGAAGACCCGAAAACATAACCGACGTCTCAAGCTCAAGATCGCATCTCTCACCCTCGAGGCTGAGCAGTATGCTGAGCAACTGGCACGAATTAACTGGGCCCAGTTCAGCGACTCGCTTCGAGGCTCACTGGGTACGGCCCGCACGTGGCACGTTCTACGAGCCTTGATTGATCCTACTCGAACAAAAAATGAGACAAACAAATCAGTCCAGCGCCTCATACACGCCTTTGAAGGCACGGACGACGAGCTGCTTGCTCAAGTACAGCGCAAATGCTATGGTGATTATCACCCGCCTCCCTATCGGGCGAGGTATCAAGGTTATGCAAACCACACCCTGGACCGGCCGATAACGTTGGACGAAGTTAATGCTGCCATTCGCAGCAGCACCCGCAACACAGCAGCGGGGGCGGATAAAATCACGTACTCTCTTATCAGGAATCTCAACGACACCGCCGTACAAGAACTCACGAACTTCCTAAACGACCATTGGCAATGTGGCACGCTCCCCCCCGAGTGGAAGCACGCAGAGGTGATGATGATACCGAAGCCGGGTAAGAAGCTCCAGATCGAGAACCTTCGACCAATATCACTCACTTCCTGCCTCGGCAAAGTCTTCGAACGCGTCATCACTAGCCGCCTGCAAAACTATCTCGAGGACAATGACCTTCTCCCGCATTCAATGTACGGATTCCGGGCACATCTTTCAACCCAGGATGTACTGCTTCAACTAAAGGAAGATGTCATTGACACTGCCCCAAAGCAAGGAGAAAATATCATTCTGGCCTTGGACATCAAGGGCGCCTTTGATAATGTGAGCCATCAAGCCATTCTCGACGGCCTCGCTGCCCTTCACTGCGGACAGCGCACCTACAGTTATGTTCAGGCATTCCTGTTGGACCGCACCGCCACGGTCGGTCTCGGTTCAATCCGCTCAAACATCATCAAGGTTCCGAACAAGGGCACCCCACAGGGCTCAGTGATCTCCCCGCTACTGTTCAACGTAGCCATGGTTGGTCTTGCGCACGAACTCCATCGCATTGATGGCATCCATCACGCAATGTACGCGGATGACATCACAATCTGGGCTACGCGGGGGTCCCTTGGAGAAAAAGAACATAACTTGCAGAAAGCAGCCACCTGCGTCGAACAATACGTACAGGCACGTGGCCTGACCTGTGCAACCGAGAAGTCTGAGCTCCTAAGAATCTGGCAACACAAGCCCCCCAAATCGGCGCAGAAGGACCCAGGCTACAGCCTGCGCGTCGTTGTCGCCGGCCAACAAATCCCAGAGAAAACCACCATCCGTATATTGGGTATGTGGATCCAGTCAAACCGCCATGTGAATCACACCCTCACTATCCTCCGCACTACCACGCTGCAGGTTGCCCGAATGATATCCCGGGTCGCCACTCGTCACCATGGTATGCGCGAAGAGGACACTCTGAAACTCATACGCAACCTCGTGGTTAGTAGGATAACATACAGTTTGCCCTATCAACGACTTACCAAAGGCGAACAGGACCAAGTGGAAGCCATGCTCCGGAAGGCCTATAAGGCGGCACTCAAGCTACCCCAGGGCACTCCCACGAGCAAGCTCCTCGCACTGGGTCTGCACAACACCTATGCAGAACTTTGCGAAGCGCAGCTCGCCACGCAGCTGCAGCGACTTGCACAAACACCAACAGGCTGCGCATTACTCCGACGCCTCGGTTATACCGGCCAGCTCCATGAAGCAGCTCGCCGCAAGCCCATTCCAGACCACCTTCGCACCACCTATAAGGTCGCCCCAATCCCCCGTAATATGGACCCCCGACTACATCAGGGACGGCGGGAAGCCAGAGTGGAAGCTCTCGAACGAGAGTACGGGCACAAGAACACCACATACTATGTTGACGCTGCCAACTACGACCGCACGAACACCAAGGCAGTAACCACAGTTCTGGACAACACACTCCAAGAACTGACCAGCGCCTCCATACGATGCCACAACATCACCGAAGCCGAAGAAACAGCTATTGCGCTCGCTCTTGCCCATGGCTACAGACATAGACGATCGCTCACAGTTCTTACAGACTCCCAAGCGGCTTGCCGTAACTATCTACAAGGGCGCATCAGCCAGCCTGCCCTCGGTATCATCCTAAGCGCGACAGACACTGGCGAGCATCTCAGTACACACACACACCCAATACGGCATCGGATAATATGGACCCCGGGTCACATGGGGCTGGAGGGAAACCAGGCGGCGGATAGGGTAGCTCGAGGGTACACGAGCCGAGCACCCCCCAAATGCTCCCCTGAGGAACCCGTTCCCGTCCCGTGCGACTACTCGGCCATTCTAAACCACTATAGAGGACTTAGGAAAACCTATTCCCCACCACACCGAACACTAAATAAAGAGGAATCGGTCAGTTGGAGACAAATCCAAACTGGCATGTATCCCAATTTGCATATCCTCAGTAAAATACATCCTACGGCATACCCTTCTCGCTGCCCATGGTGCTCAGATAAAGCAACCTTATATCATGTCACGTGGGCATGTCAGGCTATCACTGCCGTACCCCCCATACAACACCCCACAGCGGAGCGATGGGAAGAGCTGCTGGCCAGCGAGAGCCTGGACGATCAGCTAAGTCTGATTGACCGGGCCCGCAGAACGGCAGCCGCAAGCGGAGCCCTGGACTGAGGGCCCCCCACCGCAAGCCAAGAACCTCCGACCAGCCGGAGTCTCTTCGCAGCAATTTTAAGGACAATAAATAAGTTTTAACCAACCAACCAACCCAGAGGCTCTGGCAACAGTCACCAACGCCGCGCGCGTTCGGTGCGAACGAGGGCAAAACGGCGACGGCGTCGACAACAGTTCTGCGCGTTGCTGGTGGTGCTGCTTGTCCTGGTTTATACAGCTGATAAAACTACTATCCTTACTCCATATAGCTCTCTGCTAAGTTGCTATCGCAATTGATGCTTCGCCTTTCGGGTGAAATTGCGACATTTTTTTTTTTCATTCTAGATTTAGTTTCGTGCCACTGAAAAAAGTTCCGTCCCGGTTCTGCTCCGGAACGAAAAAAAAAAGTGATCCGTAACGGTTCATAACGGTTTTGGTTCGCATGCAAACATTTTCGAAGCAGAGTAACGATAAAAACATCGTATTTATTTTTCTGAATAATTTCAATTTGACAATAACTTTCTCAATATTTGTTTCTCAATATATTTCTCAAATGTTTTGCTCAATGTATTTGTGTATGGGCGCGGTGACCGTTTTGTGCGTGGTTTGACATGGTAGCGCGAATGTGATATCGCTGACGACGAGGGCTCACACTAGCCGTCTCGTCCTCACTGAGGCAGTCCTTGCTTCGCGTTATTCGGGCTATTAAGAATTATAAATCCTGAGTTCATGCTCAGTGCCTTTAGTCAAGCCACTGAGCATGATCTCAGACGCAACACGTCATCGAGTGTACTCGCTGAAATGCGAGACCGCTGGTCCGATAAAACGAACTTAAACGAACACAAACGAACGATAAAGCTTCGGTAACAAAGCGCTGTACCCGTAGAAAACGAAACGATGAGCTCTTGAGCGCGCAAGCCCTGGGTTTTGCTACGATGCAGATCTGCTAGTGCACCGAGCGGCAGGCTTAGGTTAGTGGAGCACTCGACCGGCTATCGCTCGCACTATCGCTGCCTGAGATACGGGATAATTTTGACGTTGCCTCACGTCAGTTGTTGCGGATTGGCGAGTGAGAAAGTGGTAAGGAAGCGCGCAGTCTTCCAGTCGCACGCAAGGGCCGCCACTGCGGCCGCGCGCTCCCGCCGGGCCGGAAGGCTACAGGGGGAGGTAGGGAGAGGGCGCGCGTTCGGCGCCGCGAGTGCCAGCCCATGCGGCTGTACCTTGAAAGCCATCTGCGACGGGGGCAGAGCCACCCTCGTGTTTTCGCGGCTAAGATCGCGTTGATGCGCGCGCCGGCACGAAGCTCAATTCGCTCGCTGGTGAAGCCGCGCTTACTCACTCCAGCGTTTTGACAGCGAGTTTCCGCGGTCATCGAGTGAGGTGCGTTCATGTTTGCTTGGGCGCGCGTAACTCCATGCTTGTTAATTTAGTTAGTGTGCCTATGTTTACGAGTTTATACGGGCGATAAAACTACTATCCTTAGTTTGTCTGGCTGTCCACTAATTTGCAATCGCTATCGTAGCTTCGCCTTTCGAGCGAAACTGCGGCTTTTTTTTTTAGATCACGGTACACTTCACTAGGAAATTTGCGGTTGCCCATTTCGCCTCTCCCGAGAACTTGAACTAGTCCCACGCAGGTACCCCTCTGGTGTCCTTTCATTATTAACAAACTTTCAACGGAAGGTTCGAAGACTGACGAGCGAATTTTTTTGCGAGCAGAATTTATTTTTCATAAAACTTGAGGGAACATTGATAAAGTCGTAAAACAAGCTTCACTTCGTAATCTTTGTGAATAGTTAGGAAGGATTGCCAGATATGATGTGTTCTGTCTGCCTTCTTTTTTTTTCATACAAACCGTTTCACGCACATCGTAAAGGAACAGACCATTAATTTTGATGGTACCTGTTCTTGTCCAAATAGCGTAAAGCTTACATGTAAGAGTGTGAAATCCTACAATGGGAACGCGGAAAACGTTGTTAAACATTTTGTATCAGCTTTTTTAGACCTGTGTTAGCGATCGTGTTTATGAAGTCGTGCACTGGAAACATGCCGGAAACAGAGTTAAGTTACCGTGATAGCGATCCTGCACCGGCATTGATGGACAGTGGTAGGATCTTTTTGCGGATAAGCTGCATCTTGCACCGCGAAAATAATTCTAATGATAACCATGAAACACTAAATAATGGTCTAAAGTCTGTTTTGATTTGGTGTCAGGAGTGACTGATGACTCTCACTGCACAGAAATCGTCAACATTAGCAATAAGCAGAAATAAATATATGACTTCACTTGCACAATCATGAAAGGAAAAAAAAACTGTAATTCGCCAAAATGTAGCACGAAGCAGTGTATCTTCGTGCTTAGGTTTAGCGATGTCACATGACGTTCGATGGTCCAATGGGAAACGCATGTTAAGAACATTTCATCGACTGCGCTAAAGCGACTCTTCTCCCTTCGGAGACGCTTCGTCTGGCACCACCACGCACAATGTTGTTGGCTCATCTCATGATTATTCAACTAATCCTTGAGTATGCTAACATTGCTTCATTTCCTTTAACTAATGAACTTACTACCAGATTGGAGGGGCCGCAGAGAAATGCATTGAACTTTATCTTTAGTAAATACAAACTAAATGACTGTCCAACCAGTTTACTAAAGAAAGCTGGAAGGCTAGCCTTACAAAATCGAGCTACACTAGCCCGAATAAAGTTTTTGTTTTAATCAGTCCATGTTGCAGTAAACATTGACACAATTAAACTTATCTGTTTATCACGTACACGACCTAGACCTCAAAAACAACTTCATATCCTTGTTGAACACAGGTACAACTCAAAATGTTTTAAATACTCCTATTTTAATGGTGCAATCAGAGAGTGGAACCAACCGGACCCTTCAGTCATGGGCACTTCTACTCTAGAAAGCTTTCTATTGTTGGTCGAGGAAGTAAATTTAGATCTTATTTTCAACATTTTTGAACTGTATTATGTTCTCTGTATCCTCAATTCGCACTTCCGTCTCGGTAATTGTGCTACCTTTCTTTCTTTGGATCTAGTATTGTTTTGCTTACTTTTGATACTATGATTGGTGTAATTACGTTCTGCATATTGTCACAGTTGACTTTATTCATAATAATTGTAACACTGTATAGTGTTATGTTTTTTAATATTTGTCTTGTGTCTCTTTGACACTGCACTCATGTTTAACCCCCCCCCCCCTGCTATGATCTCGTATGATATTAGCAGTGATGTCAAATAAATAAATAAATAAATATACCAGTAGTACCTATATTCATGTAGTACTGGCATCCATTTATGGCACAAATAGTCGATAGAATTTTGTATCTCACCGGACGACCACACAACTCGGGGTAATCACTTCCTAATTCGTACACGTATAAGCACGACCACCATACAATCAGGAACACCGCGGCTAACCACGGCTGTACCGCTTGTTAGCATGAAAACTTTTTTCGGTCGTAATACGTATAGATTACGTATACGTAAGATACGTATAGATTAACGCGGTAATGCCTGTATAATATAAATACTACAATTTTAACCAATGCATATGTTGCACCTAATAACAGCCGACTTAGTACAGTAATCTGCAGTTACGTGGTTACCTGGTCATAAAAAAATTTTAACCTGTAGTGCGAATAATTAGCTCTCATGCACCAAGGTATTACCGCAGTGTGGTGTGACATACCGGCTTGAGCAACTTTCTGTGCCAGTTTAAAGTTATAATTCCTACTTAAACCGAGAACGATGTGCTCGATTCTATTACTAGAAAGTATGATCTGCTAATTTCCATCAAAATCTCATGACGCGTTCTGCGCGGTTGTCGGTCCCTTCAGGCGATAGATCATTGGTTAGCACGTCCGCCTCGGTGACTGCATATTGCAGCAGGGGCATGAACTTGATCTCCCATGTGATGGAGGCGGGCAATGTGTTGATTATCTTCGTGATTTGGTGAGGGTGAAGCGGAGGAGTTTGCCTGACGGTGAATTGATGACGACGCCACGTTGGTGGAAATTGGAAATGTTTTGCGTCGCCGGCTTCCCCACAAAAGGAAAAAATCTCCATTGAACAAAGAATTATGCCATGAGGTGGTATGAAAAAGAAAATGCTCCGGAATACAGGAGATTTTATGAATGTGCTTAACCATCAATATAGAGAACAAAAAAAAAACAGCTCCAAAACGGCACATTCTACACTTTCTGCAATTAAACACGAATCAATCGACCATTTCATTCGAATAATAAAAAGATAGACACACAAGTAACCCCTTCAGTTACGAATTATGACTGAGTGCTTTTAAGGTCCTCCAAATATATGTGACTTTCTAAATATATAGCGCCAACTTCGTGGAAAACAATTTGGACATGTAGCGTGAATAGTTAATTCTCATCAGGCCAGTCGTCATTATTAGAAAAAATGATTTACGTATATTTAACTCGCACAGATGATGCGTTATATCATGAAAAAAACTTAAATATTTGTTGCAAGTAGATATCGCAGGTTATTATTCACTTGATGGGCTTCTGACGCTTGAAAGAACACTAACTATCAGCAGTGATGCAGAGTGACACGTCAAACTCCTCATGAAACCTCGTAGTGCACCTCTTGAAACATTCCTTTTAAATGCCAGGCATTTTTTGGAAAACATTTGCCACTTTGAGAGTATCTATATACATATACATATACATATACATATATATATATATATATATATATATAAATCCACCTACGTCTTGGTGCTCTCATGGTCGTTTCGTTAACTTAGTATGCACCAAAATTGACATAGTATGACAAGAGTGTATGACGGACATAAATGTCATGACATGCGTGTCTTGTAGGTCATGAAACAGCCGCCTACGTCTTGGTGCTCTCATGGTCGTTTTGTTAACTTGGTAGGTACCAAAATTGGCATAGTATAACAGCAGTGTATGACAAACATAAGTTATAGGTCATGACATAAATCTCATGACACGCGTGTCTTATAGGTCGTGAAACAGCTGCCTACGTCTTGGTGCTCTCATGGTCGTATCGTTAACTTGGTAGATACCAAAATTTGCATAGTATGAAAAGAGTACACGACGAACATAAATGATAGGTCATTGCATGAATGTCATGACATCCGTGTCATGTAGGTCATGAAACAGCCGCCTACTTTTTGGTGCTCTCACGGTCGTTTCGTTAACTTGGCATGTACCAAACTTGGCATGTACCAAACATTTTGATGGGGGGCGAAATGCAAGAATGCCCGTGTACCGTGCGTTGGGTGGACTTTAAAGAACTCCAGGCGTTCAAAATTAATCAGGAGTTCCTCCTACGGCGTACCTAATAATCATATCAGGGTTTTCGCACGTAAACCCCAGAGTCATTTTTTATGCTGATGGGACATGTGGCACTGTCTTAGGTTAGCAAAGGGTTCCGTTTACATAGCCCGTTATGTTCAATATTCTTTACCTTCTCATTCTTAGTCGGAATATTCGGAACTAAGTGGTGTCACCATTAGAGACAATGCGACTGAAAGGGCTAATAAAAATTCACCGACGGTTACGATACTCCCTAATGCGAATTTTGAGCGCAGCTGTTTAGCTGCTTTGAATTCGCGATATATTGTGGCAAATAATTTGATTCTGAGCGACAGGGTCCTCTGGGCGGCGGCGCTGGGCCTATGGTCGGGCAGCTCGTTTAGCAGCAGCGGCAGACGAGAAGCCGACATAGCAGTTTCACCAGTTTCGTCGCTCATTGTTCAGAAAGAAAGCGTGAACACAGGAAAGCGTGGCTCGCAGCGCATGCTCTAGTGGCGGCGGCGCAGGTGAAGTAGCGCATGCGCAGTGGGTCCGAAGCCCGCACCAATGCATTGTTTCCAAATATGGTATCGACGGACACGCCCCCCGCATGCCTGGTCGCCGCCGTTGAGCATGTCTCATGCGGCATACTGCTTTCCTCCTCACCTTCCCGCCATCCTCTCCTCCTCCGCTTGCCTCCTCGTGTTCTCTTCGCTCTCGCCATCTTTCATCCCCGCTGCCCTCCGTATTCGCTCTTTCATCCTTCGCCGTGCTCGTTCGCTCGGTTACGCCGAGGCACGCCGAAGGACGCTGACGTTCAACGTAGGAACGGGCACCTAAGACCTGCGCTCTAAAATAAAATCTACTGGGAGTATTTTTTAGCAGCTGCATTGTCACGCATCATGTAACAACATAACGTCATAGTTCTTATAAAATGACGTCGTGTCATGCTCATCATCATCATCACCAGCCTATATTTATGTCCACTGCAGGACGAATTCCTCTCCCTGCGATCTCCAATTACCTCTGTCTTGCGCTAGCTGATTCCAACTTGCGCCTGCAAATTTCCTAACTTCATCACCCCACCTAGTTTTCTGCCGTCCTCGACTGCGCCTCCCCTCTCTTGGTATCCATTCTGTAACCCTGATGGTCCACCGGTTATCCATCCTACGCTTTACATGGCCTACCCAGCTCTATTTTGTTTCTCCTAATGTCAATTAGAATATCGGCTATCCCCGTTTGCTCTGTGATCCACAACACTCTCTTCCTGTCTCTTAATGTTAGGCCTAACATGTTTCGTTCCATCGCTCTTTCTGTGGTCCTTAACTCGTTCTCGAGCTTCTTTGTTAACCTCCAAGCTCCTGTCCCATATGTTAGCACTGGCAGAATGCAATGATTGTACTCTTTTCTTTTCCACGACAGTGGTAAGCTCCCAGTTAGGATTTGGTGGTGCTTGCCGTATACACTCCAACCCAGTTTTATTCTTCTGTAAAATTCCTTCTCATGATGAGTGTCCCCTGTGAGTAATTGATCTAGATAAACGTGCTCCTTACAGACTCTAGATGCTGACTGGCGATCATGAATTCTTGTTCCCTTGCCAGGCTATTGAACATTATCTTTGTCTTCTGCATATTAATATTCAACCACACTCTTACACTTTCTAGGTTAAGGCCCTTAATCATTTGTTATAATTCGTTCCCCTTGTTGCTGAATAGGACAATGTCATCTGCAAACCGAAGGTTGCTGAGATATTCGCCGTTGATCCTCACTCCTAAGCCTTCCCAGTCTAAGAGCTTGAATACTTCTTCTAAGCATGCAGTGAATAGCATTGTGTCTCCTTGCCTGACTCCTTTCCTGATAGGTAACTTTCTAGTTTACTTGTGGAGAACCAATGTAGCTGTGGAACCTTTCTAGATATTTTGTGTCATCTTACGAACGTTTAAACCTAGATTGTTAGGTTTAAACGAAGTACACAAAATCGCCACATCGAGGTGATATCGAGGTGAAATGGCTTATCGTCCAGTCTATTCAACGCACACTGCAGAGTCTGGCGTTGTTTGTCGAAGCGAGAAGAGCGGAACAAAAGGTGATCGATGGTCTCGTCACACTTGGGCTTAGCGCACATGGGTGAGTCTGCCATTCCAATACGATAGTTGTTGGAGTTAGTGAAGGCTACTCCTACCCACAGTCGACACAGCAGTGTTGCGTCACGTCGTGAAAGCTTTGTTGGTAATTGCAGTTTTATGATTGGTCGAGGCTGTATAATCGGCGGTTAGAGTTCTGCGAAGTATGCCAGTAACTCAACGTGATGGTACGCGCGAGGTTGCGAAGCTCTCTTGCAACGTCTACTCTCGGTAACGGTATAAGGAGTGTCGGTGCTCCAGCCTGGGCACGTCGGGCAGCGTCATCGGCGAGGTGATTACCAATGATGACACAATATCCCAGCAGTTAATGAAGGATTATATCATGTCCGTGTTAAAAAACGCAATGACAAATCATCTGCATTTGGGGCATCAGTTGGTCGTAATTTCCATGTTGCAAAATTCGCACGCTTTGGAGGACGTGCGTCTGCTTAAACTCCCTGCCTTTCCTCTCTTTTATTTCTCTCTCTCCCACAGCAGCACAAAGGCCGCTAGTTCAAACCTGTAGAGGTCGTGACGTGTGAAGCCTTAACCTCGATGACGACCGATTGAGATGTATAACAATGGCGCCCATCGAACTTTCCGAGATCAAACCGTCCGTGTAAACATGGATTCGGTTAGCATAAGAACAATGCAAACGTTCCAACCTGATATGCTTGAGAGTTGCATGTGCATGATTAGAACACTGACCAGGCTCAGTTGAACACTCGTATCCTGTTCCCTAAACTAAATAGTTAAAAAGCTTTGTAGGAAATTTGGTTATTTTGATAATCAGTTATTCTTCCCATATGAAGCTGATGGTATGTACTTGCAATACCTAGGAAGAAACCACGCCCAAACAATACTAAATTCTCGCTATATAACTGTTTATCAGTAGAATGCAACCCTGTGCAACGAGGCATCCCGGGGATAAGTTGTAAACATTTTCAGGGCTCAATTTTTCTCTTTAAAGTGACGTTTCGTGATTGGCACGTACGTGATTGAATGTGGCTGACGGGAAAGTACCCACACGATTAACTAAAAGGCACCCTTGCATCACACCGAAAGGGTTGAATACTTACGTGTTTGCAATTTTTTTGCTGATAGATGAGTTTTATGGAGGATAAATACTAAGCCTTACTGCATAAGTATAGTGCAAAGTATCTAACGTTAACAAGAAAACGTTTTTATAAATTCAGGGGAGACTGAATAACCAGTGACTGATAAAAAGAGTAGACTATTCCTTTTCCTTTTCCAGCAAGCTGTCGAAGTAAGATGCTGCCCTCTAACTACCACGAGTTTCTTTAACATGTGCCGCATGCAGTGTGTCGAATCGAACCAGAACAGAACCCAAAAACGGAGCTGAACTGTTATTTTCAGCTAAACCGGAACCGAACGGAACAGATATATTTTCCGCCAACTTGAAATTAAATCCAAGTAATAACTTTTTGGAGGAACCGTTTCAAACCGGTTCCAAACCACAGGTTCAGCCTAGGGCCACTTTGCTTGATATTCTACGAACGTGCAGGCCGCTGCGCTAATGAAAGTAAAGGACGTCTTTTGTGTGGATCCATCGCAGCACACGGAGAGTTACCTCTCTAACAGTCATGTTGCTCACTACAGTGATGTCATTGGCTGACTCAACTGAACACGTTGTCGGCTCGTACTGTCTAGACCTATATATATTAGCACTCGTTAATGGATACGACGTATTTATATTTCAGACCTCAGAAATGGTAGTACAGCGGTAAAGTGCGCAGTTGCCGGTTTCACATTTGTCATCATCGCAGTTTATGCAGCAACTCAAGTATCCGCTGAAACCATTGCTCGACGAAATTCAAATTTGCATCACTCACATCATGTGCTCATCATTTCCAGCAACATTAATGCGAAACGCAAACTTTGCCTCCCAAATGTATACGCGTCATCATAATTCGCGAGTCCTTCAATGATGTCGCCGTACTCAATGACCCTCGATCTCTAGCTGCATTTCAATCGAACGTTGCGCACCATAGCATGGATGCCACGTTAGCTATCTTGCTCTCGCCTCATACGGCTATGACTGGTTCAATAGCGATTCCAACACTCCGACGATCAAAACATTCACTTCTTTCTGTCAAAACAAGCCTCAGTTGAAATGCCCTACAAAATTTGGAACACGAAAGATTCTGGAATCCCTCTATAATTGTAATTGCTTCGAATTTGTTCAACAAACTCCCCTTCATTCAAAAGAATCTCCAGAATTGTTTTTCATAATAAAGTTTATATTAATTTCAAACTCTGCGTAACACTCATTTCAGACCAGTTGTTTTGCGACCAAGCGAGAGCAATTCCTGGAGGAAGCCAGATTTGGCGATTGAACATAAACGCATTAGGTCAATGCCGTTTGCGTTTTAGAAAGACGGCAGAAACTCCAACTCGGGGACTTTCCCAAATTTCAATACTACCACGCTTTTGGCACTTTAAAAATGAACATTTATCGGGCTAAAACATCGGCCTCCAAGCGGATTTGCACACCGTTATGACAGCGAAATATATTCAGTCTCCCGCGACCTATCTCATTAGGAAAACAGCCCCCCACGCAACAACTTCCATCCTTCCACTTCCTGACGGTGGTTTCACAACAAGTGTTTTGCGTTCCGCTAAGTTGTTAACCACAAACATTTATGTAGAAACACTAACCATGATTACTACACTCGGCTTCATCAATTATTGGCTTACCACAATCCGTCTAAAGACGTGCCTTTCGCCGTCGGAGAAATTAAGCAAACATGGGTAACACCCGTTCTGCGTTCCTCGGGTCTCTCGCCGTGCCTCGCGTTATACGGACTCCGTAAGACACTCGGTGTAATTAAAGGTACAAAAGCTACACGCTTCACTCATCTCCCTTAGTTTAATCATCTCACATCTTGGTCCAATGTAACGAGAAACGTAATAAAAAAAAGAGAACGCCGGTCGTTTATGACGCCACTGATTTACTTGCAAATATTCTATTCAAAAAAGAACACTCTGCTGCAAGTGTAGCTGCCGGAGATTTCTCACATTAGGCTCGGCTCATCCATGGCTTACATTCCGTGGTCTCTAACTGCTGCCGCAGTTGTAATGGGAGCACCTGTTGGTCGTATTTTATGCTGAGACACGCGGCGGCTCGAGTGCGCCTTTTACTGCTTCGCGCCGACCGACCGTGCCTCGTGATAATGGCAGCGCTGTGGAGGGCCAAAGAGCCGGTTATGATAGCGTATGGTATAGAATGGATACACAATGAAGAAAACATTCTGGGCATCGATCAAAATTTATCTTGCATAATAACCTTCCGTCATTGTTAAGCGCTTGAGCGGCCACCACTCATGAAAGCGATGGGCATGATAATGGTCTGATCACCGTGGCGATGGGCAACCGTGGACAGTACTTGCGTTAGAAGTTTCTAAATACGGGACTTGATTTCAAGTCAATTTTTTGCTTTGGATTTCCGCACCATGTATAATGTAAGAATGAAATTGCATTAGAGCGCTGTGGTCAGTTTTATGCAGATACTTCAAAAGTAGCGTATGAAATGCATTGTTCATGAGCCATCGCTCGCAGTTGTCAGGTTAGTGGGTTCGTGCATTAACAGTCCTGGTATGCCAATTGGTCCCAACTGGCCCCAATTGGAAGTCACTGAGTAATCTCGCGAAACAACAGAATAGTTGGTAATAATAATGGCACAATTATAATGTTAGTTTTAAAGTAACATATATTTGTATTTTGGTGTGATCAATGGAGAGAAGCATTTAGATTTCTGTCAAGTTGGAAATCTATCTTGAAATTTTACCAATTCCTCATGAACCACTGGCACCTCTTGGTCAACCAAATTTTGCTCACATATATAGCACCTGACATGCATCTCTCATGGTGAAGTGGTGAGTGTTGGGTATGTCGATGAAGGGAAGTGCCGTAGTCTGCTCATGCATGAGTATGCTCCTCGAAAGGAGTTTCAAGTATATCTGTTTCATAGTAAGGTTAGGGCCAATCTGGGCTTTTTTTATTTCTTTCCTTTCCTTGGTTTTTCATGTTGGCCTCAACAAGTCCAATTCAGACACCGATTGGGCCCAATTGTGTTCAAAAAACCACTTGGTCCAATTAGACCTGTTGAATTTTTCCAATGGATGTCCCAAAACACAATTGGAAATATCCAATTTGTTCCAATTGGAAATTTCCAGCTGGTCTGAGCAATATTTTTTGACTGGGGTTTTTATGTTCAGAAGCATAGGAAACATGCCAGGCGACGAAACAATGTTAGATTCAACATTACGTGCTATGCAATTCATATGTGGGCGGTCAGACGAGCTCGAAAAAATACTGTTGAATCAGTTATTGAAGAGGTTGGCAATATTTTGTTTAGTGACAATTTCCAACGTGCACAATGTGGTCAATCGACTTGATTTTTCTGCTAAGAAAGCCCCACGACTTCTCAGGAACAATTTTAATGAGGTTAGGCAGTTTCTTCTGAAAGTACCACAGTTTAGCATTGCTGACTGCCTGGTTTAATTTGGCTTGAAAGGTTCCAATTGTGACACCAGAAGTACCCTGTTGTCTTAGGCGCTTCACTTTTCTTTTAATATGCAAGATTTTCAGATCATTCAGGGAGTAGCTTTAGATGTTTTCTTCGCCTTGTTTGCAATGAAGTTGTTAGTGCAATGCAAGCAAGTAATTTTAAACTCATCTCCCAGAGTTCAACAGTCTCTTGTCCTTCAGAGTCACGGAGACGTAAGTCGAGATAATGTAGCCTGCCTTCATCCCTGGTGCTAGAGAAATTTTTCACAGTGACAACTTTGAAGTTATTAGATCTGCATGAACAAGAAAAGGACACCAGTTCAGGTTCAGAAATGCTTTGCTCAGCGGAAACAGAGAAATATTTAAGAGAACAGATTACAAGGACAAGGTCAAGTAGTGTAGCCGAAGGCGCTCAAATTCATGTCAGTTGAGTTACCACTTGCCGTAAGTTATGTTTCAAGATACTGTCACGCAAATAACCAACTTGTGAATTCACATCACGATTACAGGAACCACAGACCCAATCAATTCCTGGCAGATTGACAGCCGACTAGAAATGTTTTATTTTTTTCATATATAAAAGACGCCATATGTTCATGTATATCCTGAAGAAATTGCAGGGCAGTCAGGCGCACGCGATAAACAGCAAACATAGGCAGATGTACTGCGCCAACTGAAAGCGTACGGCTGCAGGCATTTCTTTATACGCCGATACGTTGATGTCACATATTATATGTAGGTGATGGTTGACCTGAAGCGTTCTGAGATCAAAGCTGGCGGGACGTGAGAAGGTGAAGTACCAAAAGCCAAAGTCAACGCACAGTTCTTCTGAAAGTTGCTGTGGGCTGGTTAAATAAAGATATGCAAGAACAATTGGGCAAGACTGGTTGTTACCTTACTCTTCTCAGAGCCCATCAAGTCCTTCTACGCAAAACCACTAGTTTTTCACAGCAGAACACGAGGTGAAAGAGAAATACGGGTGGTAACAACCCAATCGCAGTCCCAAAGCACCTTTCCGTGGAGTCGTGGGTATATTGACAAGTAATGTTAAGACTAGGACATTACTCATATAGCACAAACAATTCTATTTAGTGAATAAGTGGTGTGAAAATCCGCAGGCAATCCGATTTCATGAGACAATCCAAACGTAATAAAAATTAAAATAAATTTATTTTGAGTTCCTTCAGGTTCCCTAGTAGACAGAATGTCCACGTACTCCAAGATGATATTATTATTATTATTATTATTATTATTATTATTATTATTATTATTATTATTATTATTATTATTATTATTATTATTATTATTATTATTATTATTATTATTATTATTATTATTATTATTATTATTATTATTATTATTATTATTATTATTTTATTATTATTATTATTTGGTTTCCACACATAAAAACAATCACAGATAACAGGAAGAGCTGGCAACTGCCACCAGGAGGAGCACAACACCTGCCGGCTCTAAAGTCCCTATATAAGAAATGTACCGCCATCCTTTGATCAACGCCTCTTCTCTCTCTCCTGTATCTCCGATTGGACGATGATAGCGCGCGCTTTCACTTCTTTATATTTTGTTTTTTTTCCACCTCAGAGCCATGTTGAAAGTCCTCTGCGCAGCCGCAGTCGCCGGCGGCATCGGCGGCGCGCGCCCGGCCTGAAAGCTTCAACGTGGACTTTCTAGGTGCGTCACCGTCGACTTGCTTTCGCAAGTCGACGGTGACGTTTTTGTTTTTTTCTTTACTTGCTTTCGCAAGTAAAGAAAAAAACAAGCGCTTTAGGAGAGGAGGCGGCGGAGGAAAGAGTAGATGGCGGTACTTTTCTTATATAGGGACTTTAGCCGGCTCTAGAAGAGAAAATGTACATAAAGAAAGAATAGAGAATAAAGTACAGGACGTACAGGAAGATGGAGAAAAAATATAAGAATGCGGGAGGAGGGCAGTGAATAACAATACAAGAATAAAATATGCATGTGTGTCATACAGTAATCGGTTGGCACTTTACGTCCGGCAAATGGTCCACCAATGAGCAGAAAATTGGAGCGAAGCGGTGGGCTATAATCGGCAGTCTAGGTATGTCACCTTCAAAAATGTTAGAAGGGCTCTGTGTACTTCATCACGTTTGGACGCATGTGCACGACTGATGGGAAATATAATCTCATCCATTGTGGCATATAATTAGCCTAGCGATCGGCCAAGTTACCACGTGACCTCTAACGTTTCACACTGACTTCTTAACTATACTATGGTTCGGGTGTGAGAGCAATTAGATTAGTGAATAAATTTTGGATATTGATCATGATTTTCTTCCTTTGTAATTCTTTCTCTTTATTTAATGTACGAATCCCGAGAGACCACCACAAATTAAACTACTCCATAACTCTAGAAATCCAAGTTGAATGTTTTTTGAAAGAATTCTACTCAAAAGGATAAATGCAAACCCCGCATTTGGACGACGCGTGCGTGATAGCAATTATTGCAAAAATCAGGTATCTTATTACGCCGCCTGACAAGGAGGAGGAGAAGGAGGAAAAGGAGGGAAGGAAAAGCAGGGAGGTCAACCAGACGCACGTCCGGTTTACTACCCTACGCGGGGAAGGGGTTTAAAGGGATGAAAAGAAAGAAAGGAGAGAGAGAGGAAAGAAGATACTCTCAGTGTGAACACGTATGGTCGTCCAACGCTTCACAATCAGTTACTGAGGGCAGTCGAGTTCATGAATCGTAGCAATGCCCGCGTTGCTTTGAAAGCCTGCGACGCGTGGGGCCATGGTCCAAGAATCTTTGTCTCTGGAAATGGTATTCTGTCTAATCGGTTTACTCCGAAGAACGTCGCGTTCGATGCTATAAGGATTACAAAAACACAACACGTGCTCACCGTCTCTTCACAGTTGCAAGAGTCACAGATTGGTGTGTCGGACATTCCAATGAGGAATAAGTAGGCTTTCGTAAAAGCCACTATTAACCAGAGGCGGCAAAGTAAAGTGGCATCATGGCGGGAGAAGTTCGATGGAATCTGCAGCTTCAGTGTACTATCCGGTCGGTGGAGACGACTACTGTTCGAGAAAATCGGGGTGGTTCATCAAGTTTCAGTCTTGGTTCGAGCAAGTAAACGAAGACCCCTCGCATCGTCTGTCCTATATAGGGGTATAGGAATGGTCGGGGTTTCTTTATGGGTGGACCGGGCAGCATCATCAGCAAGGTCCTTACCGACGATGCCACAGTGCCCCGGAAGCCATTGAAAGATGATGTCCTGTCCGTTTATGAGGGCTTGATTGAGAACCTATCTGGTCTCAAACACCAGTTCTTCATGGATTTTGCGTCGTAAGGCTGACTGCAGACTGTGAAGGGCTACCACGGAGTCACGAAAAATTACCCACTTTCGAGGTTTTGCTTGTGCGATGTAATTAAGGAGCTGCACGTAGGGCGACAACTTCTGTTGCCGTAGAGGTAGTTATGTGGCACACTTTTAACTTCATTATGGCTTGTAAGGTCGGGATGATAACAGCACCTGTGGACCTGGTGGCTGAGACAGATCCATCGGTGTAAATGTGCGTTCCTTGTTCATTTGCCTCGTACAGCATTGACAATGTCAACTGTCGTAGAGCGACTGTGGAATGACGGGTCTTCTTGGTAATTCCCAGAATCGTGAAGTGTACTTGTGGCTGTCGTAGGCACCACAGGGTCACAGTGGTCTTGCTGCTGATGTAAAGCCCGACGGAAGGCAGCCTTGTTGATGTGTCGCAACAAGTTTATGAGTCACAAAAGTTGAGGTCTTTGTGCCGGCAAAGCAGCAATGTAGTGACTGGGTACGCGACACAAATGTAGAATGTGTGCTCTGAGGTTGTCGGCCGTGATATAAGTTGAAACCAAGTAGTCGCTAGCAATCATGACTCTTGCATGAGTCGAGGCACATCATGGTAGTCCAAGACATGTCCGTAGAGCCTGGCCTTGCAAACTTTGGAGGGTGCGAATATTTGTTTTGCATGTGTTCGCCAGAACCGGCAAGCTATACCGCAAAACGCCCAGAAACAGTGTTCGGTACAGCTGTAGCATTGACCGTACCGATGTTCCCTAGGTTTTTCCGCACGGAAACGTCGTGATATGTACAACCGAAGTTAGTCTCCGCTTAAGGTAGATGCAGTGGGGGCTCCATGAAAGGTCCCTGCGAATAGTCACACCTAAGAATCGGTGAGATTTCTGGTATGTGATAGCCTGGCCATTGACAGAAACAGGATACGGTGCCATGAGTTTGCACGTAAACTCGATTAACGCGCATTTTTCAATGAATTTCTGAGATACGAACAAGTTAGGGTGGCTGCCCGCTAAATTCTTGCAAGCGCTTGAAAACGAGTCACCGCAGAAGACCACAGACAAATTTCATCAGCGTACATTGATAGGTGAATTATCTTGGGTAATAGTTCAACAAGGCGAACCATAGTTCGGTTAAAGAGAACAGGGCTCAATACCCCACCCTGTGGGACGCCAGCGTACGTGTAATAGTTGGCAGTGAGATCATCTTCGGTCTCCACAAAGAAGGGCCTCCTGGTCAAACAGTCGCGGATCCACTGAAACATTCGGCCACCGATTGCAACAGCCTCCAATGACTCGAGGATCGCTTCAGGCGGGACATTATCACATCAAGAAAGAGCGCCACTTTCACATCAAGAAAGAGCGCCACTGATATGCGCTTGAAGCATTTTTGTTCCTGTATGAACGTTGTGAGGTCAATAACATTGTTTATTGATGACCTGCCTCGCCGAAAGCCTGTTATGGAGTCACATTGTGGCGTTCAAGATACTATTCAAGGGGTGTAAGGATGATCTTTTTCCTTACTTTTCCTATGCAATTTTCCAGGGCAATAGGGCGATATGATGTAAGGTTGAAAGGTAATGGATAGCGTAAAATCAAGGAGCCAATTTCAGGTACAGAACTTGGTTTTAGTTTCCATCGCGTACCTGTTATGAAGACACGTCCTTAAACGCACCACTAAACACAAGAACAGTGTACTTGATGGATTCGTGAAATGACCGCTGTACATAGGCACCGCTTAACGGGGACATCATCCGCGTCTGCGTTAAGTTCCGACTGGGAATAAAAGCAAGCTTTATGAGAATATGTGCAATCACGTTTAGATTCTCGGGGTATCCACTAAAGAATTACACAATTCTCGTGTACGCTAGCTGAGCAAGAAACGTGAAGTGCATTTTGCAACGTCGCAAAGAGCGACAAAGGTAACACAGTATCACTATATTCGCAAGCCCTCTGCCTCGCTCGACAGAGTATGCATGAATGTCTTCAGCACTAACATCCTGATAAATTAATACGCATATATTGCGCGAGACTCGCACAGGCACGCACGAAGCAAAATCATAAAGCCGGTTTCGCTGCGACAAAAACGTCCACAAAACTGAATACATCTGTGCGAAGGACATCTAATATTCACGAGGACACCACCCTGTCTTTTTTTTTTTCGTTTCACAAGAAAACGCGCAGTGGGTGCTAAATACCAGTCCGCATGCATAACGCAGCGCCTCATTTTATGGCGCCAGTGGAGCCCTGCAGAAACAAGGCTGAATGCGAACGCATGCGCCAGTGCTCGCAAAAAAATATCAGGCATGACTATGCCCATTAAGCTGATGAGGGCAGTGCAAGCGACGCCTGTGACAGGTAGGTTGAGACACGGGGAGTCCTTATGCAAACTCGGGGGCGCGTGGTAACTACTATGCAAACGTATTAAGTTAAAAGCGTTCCTACTGCACGGCGCCCACTCAAGTTTATAGGCACACTCGAAGCACTTTCGTTCTCTTAATTTCATTTTATTCACGTGCTCATCAAGAATGTCGGGGGGAAGTGTTTTCCACTCTGTAAGCTGTATAGCTGAAAAGTAAGGCTTGGAAACAGGGCTCATTATCCAACACTTCTCAGAGTCAGGCGTGTGCCCGCGAACTTGCACAATTTATACATCTGTATGCTGTCGGCCGCAGATGACAGGTGCTCACAGCGTCGTGCGCTAAATCGCGGGGTAAGCGTTAGTACGAACAATGCAAAGAGGCGCTGGTAGCACGCAGACAGACAATAACTATAACGCAGACATGTCTGGTCATGGTATAGTTCACAATACAACCTGAACGCCGCCAGTGACTCCACAAAGGTTTCGAAACCTTCGCAAATCTTTCACTTACACTGCTTTGCTGTAATATGAATACGTGGGATTCTCTGTCGAAAGTGACAGGTCATTTCTTCGCTGAGGGCAACTACAAACGTAGTAGGGTTCGTGGAATTTTTTTATTGTATTATTAATGCTTTCGTAAGACAGATATAGAAAAGAACTCTAATTCAACATTGCTTAAGTTAACGCTGCATCAATTTCAGTATGTGCAACCTTCTACGCCAACCTGAAACAACAACTATATTGCGCCGAGTTCCCTTCAAACTTTTCACAGAAAGGTATGAATTGTCTACAAATATGACAATGCATGCTGGTGGAAGCGTTTTGACAAGTTAATGTGCGAAATGTAATGCAATATCCAAATAGTTTTCACATGAGAATGAAATCAGAGGTAGCGCGCAGTTCAATATAACTAATCCCACTGTTTCATTTTTTCTCTGTACATTCGTCTGTGTGCATCATCGACGACGTTCTATAGAATGCGAATGTTCGGTGCTACAGCACCTACCGGATACGTAGGGCGATCTTACACAGCGCACTTCCGGGAGATCGTGCGTAAGACGCGGTCCCACTTAGCTTCCTTTTCTCATTCTCTGGTTCCGTCTTTGCCGATGATGTACAATACGTCTGGTAAGACAGGATTAGTCGAATGATGTGACAGGCGTCTGATCCTTCGCACCAACCAACCAATAACAACGCCAATACGCGCATACGGCGAATGGAGGTGGCCGCGTTCTTTCAAACGCTATAGGGTGACCCTTCTGACGACTTATTTATTACTTCCGAACGCCTTCGCGGTCAGAAACACTCCAGCCGTCAGACACGCCGCTTAATCTTCAGAGACAGGACCGCCGCTGCAGCACCGCTACCGTAGATGCTTCTAATCTCCAGTACAAATGGCCGTGCTCGTACTCCTTTCGATCTTGTTGCGGAAGACTCTTCTGTTTCCTTCTTCCTTCTCGCGGAGGCGTATAAAGGCGTCTTTTGCGTCGCTGTCTCAAAGAAACGTAGCAGACATCTTGCCCTTTGACCTTCCATCGGTGTGGAAAATCTCCTTCTAGCTGCGTTTTTGTTTTTCTGATCTTCTTTTTTTTTCCCTCAGAAAGCCGGCTATCGTGTCCTGTTTAATGGGTCGTTGCAGAACGGCGCGGGATTATCGCTTCCGGAGATGTACGGTCGGATCTCGAGAGAAAGAGAAGGGAGAGCGAGAGACGACTTCTGTTGTGTCGCGTGGTCGCGGTTCGTTCAGGCGGAGCCGTTGTCACTGAGTCTCTCTCGGGCGCATCAAGGACAGACGCAAAGTCATCGCCGACTGCCGTGGGTAAAAACGCATCGAAACCGCCAAAGCGCAACGCAAACGCAAAGGGAGCTAGAAAAATAGAGAGTATAGAAAACCGTTAACCTTAGCGTGACTTATATCCATTATTCTGTCTCACGACGTACATCATTCGCGAGAACGCGCAAGCCAGCTGCCAATTACTAACAACAGCGGACTGGCATTAACTTCCTTACTATAGACTTTTCCTAAAGAAATGAAAAATAACGTGACTGGTTAGAAATAAATGACCGCTTCTAAAGCTTCTATGCAAGAAGACAAGTAAAATCCTGTCGCGTATTACGAAAACAGCACAGGCACTTCGCTAGAATATACAGTGTATTTTCGTTACTTCAAATACTTTTTAATGCACACAAACGTTCTTCGAATCATGTCACTATGCATTAACTGTGTGCCCAGGCGTACATCGATTGCAAGAAAAATTAAAGCAATTCATTCACCAAATATGCTAAAAAAATTGGCGTACCTTGGACTGGAGACGCAATGCTAAAGAGACAGCAGAGCTGATGGGCACCTAACTAGTCCTGGCTTTTGGCCTAGGCTAAGCACCACCAAGTCATCCCAAGCATTTTCTAGAATTTATTGATTGTTTATCGATAACCGATTAGCTATTGATTGGCTATCGATTGGCTATCGCAAGGTATTGGACACGTATTTGGACTAAGCTAAGCACGTGCTACCAAGTCATCCCCAGCATTTCCCAGAATTTATTGACTATTTGTCGATTATCGACTAGCTATTGATTGGCTGTCTATTGGCTATCGATGACTGACTAAGCTTAAGTAGTCCCAACTATGCTTAGCAAGACTTAACCCGGCTCAGCTTCGCTACTTCACAGGGGTATGTGCCATTGCGCTTGGACCCTTTTTGCACAACCTCCAGGATCGGCCCACAGTTTTCTGTCTACAACAGACAGATTAAGCTCGGCATAAACAGCATAAACATTATGGGGTTTTACGTGCGAAAACCACCATCTGATTATGAGGCATGCCGTAGCGGGGACTTCGGATTAATTTGGACCACCTGGGGTTCGTTAACGTGCACCTAAATCTAAGTACACGGGTGTTTTTTGCATTTCGCCCCCGTCGAAATGCGGCCGCCATGGCCATTCAATAAATATATAACAATCACATTGATTAGCTTGTTAGTTACAAACTCTACGGCACATGTTTATATTGGAATGTTTAAGAGAATTGTCATAAAAGTCTACTTCAGTGCTTAAACATTTCAAAACAGACATGTAAGCCGAAATAATGGGCCTCAAATTATTTGTTGAATTTAACTGATTACGCGGGCAGCACTGCGAAGCGCTGCTTGTGGTGCAACCCTCCTGTGACGTAGCAGGGATCTAATTCCGATTGGCAGTGTGTGTAACTCCCGATAGGATGCATATTCACTTCAGCAGCACAGGCGAGACGGACCGCTTTGTCGCGTCGAAAGGCGCAGTTTTATTTTTCGCCAACCTGCTACGCCACAGGAGACTGCGAGCCGCGCTTCGCAGTGTTGCTTGCGTAATCAGGTAAATTCAACAAATAATTCGAGGCCAATTATTTCGGTTATTATGGCCGTTTTAAAACATTGAAACATGACACTAAACTTTTATAACAATTTTCTTCAACTTTCCGTAGCAATATTTAAGCATGGGCCGTAATGTTTGTAGCTCAGGACTTTTTTTTAAAAAGTGTTCGAAGTAAAAAAAAAATCCCAGGACACATAAGCACCTCTTGTGAGTTGTGAATGCGAAAGCATTATTGCTCAATTGAACGCCTCTGAGCGGTCGTTCGAGTTTTGCGCGGCGAGTAATGTTTTCGAGTTTGGATGCGGAGTATGTTACCAAGTTTTGCGAATTAATTGGTATAGTTATTTTTTTTACTACTTCTACGTTAGCATGTTGGCTGGAGACCAGAATCTTTTTGGTGATATTGCAGAGAAATCATTGCATTTATTTTCACGCACTGCGTTCGCTAATGTCTATAGGGAGAGACAAGTTGACGATGTCTTCTTCCGGGGCCACGATGTCTTCATCATCGGACGGGTGGAGGTCGGGTGTGTAGTAGTCGTGTAGCAATGGTCTCGGTGGTGTTTTTCCGGCTTTTTCGCTCAATGGGCAATTTGATGCTTTCACATGAAAAAAAAAAGAATGCTGTATAGCATCTCCTTGGATGGCTCTGCGATAGCCCTGCTATGTCATCACATGAGATAATGGCTCAGATGGCTGAGACACATGATACATGAGCTAATGTCTCTGCCATGCCATGCTACGTCATCAATTGTGTGTTACGACCTACACGCGCACTTCAGACATTGCTAACCACCACAATTGCCATACACTTCTGCCGCCTAAGAAAAACATAACAAATGACTCAGTACGGAAGCAATCAGAGTTTAATTTTCAGACTGTATCGAACGTTAATAGGCTACACCACAAATCACAAGAATTATCGCCGCGCCTGATCTAATCTTTATGTATAGCATGCAAGCCGCTCCGAGTCTCAAGAGAGTAAAAAAAAAACGGCAAAGCTTGCACTAGGCCGCGCAAAGCTTGAGACACAGCGAAGCTGGCCGATCGATTGCGTCATAATCTAAAAGATACCTGACATAACCAAGCTCAACTCAGGCATAGCAAAGGCCGAACCTAGCTGCTACCAAGTTCAACCTAGATACAACCAAGTTCACGCTCGACATAGCCAAGTTCAACCTAGCTACTACCAGGAGACGAAATCGATCGGGCAGCTTCGTTGTGTCTCGAGCTTTGCGCGGCCTAGCGCAAGCTTTGCCTTCCCATTACGACGACAGAAGAGAAGTGAAATTGCACGCTGGAATGATTAGCGGTCACGCCGCCAGCTGCTGGAAGAAGACGACGACGACGAACGCGGGAGCAGTGGCTTGAAAGCTACCTTGAAAAGCCTCAATCCTTGCTCAAGGTAATTTTTAAGTATAGCCTGCATATCTATTAACCAATTTGGGATATTTTTGATGATATTGTTATGAATCACATTAAAATTACCTCATATTCTTTAAGCACGCGCTCGTGCTTGGCACGCCATCCAACGGCACGAGAGCAAGCCGAGGGGCGCCTTGCAACGAGCCCGCTGCGGAAGAAGACGATGCTCGAGCCAATGCTGATGATGATAGTTTCGTGAAACGCGCGCTTGTTACGGCTGGCTTAAACAGCTTCGCTGTTCAAAATTACAATGATTCACTCACTGACAGCAACTGAGTAGAGGTTCACAAGTTGCTGCTCTTCTTCAGTTCCGTCTTAAGTCGAACACACAACCATTTTAAATTAAGAAAAAAAGAAAACTAAAACCGACTGTTCCGCGGTCTTCCCTCGCGCGTATTCTAGAACCAACCCGGGAAGGCGTCGTGTTGACGGACCCGGATTGGTCGTATCAGATGGCTCCATTCTGCAGCCGACAGCTGAAAGTGAGGCGCCGGAGTATTCAAAGAGGTCAGCGCTCACCACGCATACGGCGCTTTGGTGCCGAATTTAAAGTGGCTCATTTGGTTCCAGAGAGACTTGGACGAGCAGCGACGAAATCTGCTTCGTGCGCTTCAGCTTTTCGAGCTGCCCGGGCGCATGACGGGAGAGCACGGCTGCGGGAGGCGAAGCCATTCGTGCGTCTCGCCATTCTCTCTCTCTCTCTTTTCTTTCGCTGTGCGCTTGAATGGTCACAACATTACTCAGCAATTATACTGTTTTGATGCCTATTGACGCCCTCGGTACAACATTTATAGTACGCACTAAAGAGGTAGTTTGTTTATATCTGACATTCCTAACACTAGCTATTTACGCATATTGCATAATGACGGAACATGACGTCGACACTGTGTATCGACGACTTTTTTCGTGGAGTCGAGTAGTACTCTCTTCCAACTTAACTAAGGTCCACAGAAGAGTGAAATACCTTCATTTCGAGAACTTGAGAATATAGTTTCCAGCTAGATATTAAATTAGCAATTTAGACAGTTGAGATGCTAGTTAGAAAGTAGCCCGCCAGTGCAGATGGGAGTTATAAATACTGCATCACGATAATGCTCCATTCGTAGCACTAAGGCACTACGCTGCACAAATCCGCGCAATGAAAAGCCGAGCTGCGCGCTGAGCTTGGGTACGAAAGGTAACAAAGTGCGACTATTTGTGCGAAATGTGGCGGTGGGGGGGACCAGTTGTCGGCTGCATATTTTGAGCTCTTTATTCGTATGCGTCTATAGTAGCATCCTTCCTCATTACCCTTGTTAAGCTCCTATTGGTTCTTGGGAGGGGGATACTCGTGGGTGGTCTTATCTCAAAGACCGCGTTTATAATTTAATAAATAAATAAATAAATAAATAAATAAATAAATAAATAAATAAATAAATAAATAAATAAATAAATAAATAAATAAATAAATAAATAAATAAATAAATAAAAGCATTTATGCGAGGTGGACTTCTTAAATGAATAGTTAATGAATCGTCGTCATCATCAGTTAGTATTTTATGTCCATTGCAGGACGAAGGCCTCTTATCTAGATCAATTACTAGGTCAATCAAGTTATCTAGGTAAATTACTCACAGGAGACCCTGATCATGAGAAGGAAACTTACAGAAGAATAAAATTGGGTTGGAGTGCATACGGCAGGCATTGTCAAATCCTGAATGGGAGCTTACCTCTGTCGTTGAAAAGAAAAGTGTACAATCATTGCATTCTACCGCTGCTAACTTATGGGGCAGAAACTTAATGGATATACTTGTCTAAACACGAGCAACGGACCAACGCTACTTTCTGAGTTATCCATTACATAGCATCTTTATATCTTCAGCATCTGAACGTCCAATTCACAAACTCTGCGCCCAGAAAGCGCCGCGTGAGAATGGCCCCGTGAGAACAAAGGAAATGGCCGGAGCCTCGATACACGAAACCCTGCAGCGGAAATCGGCGAGACAGTAATCCTCGATCCCACTCGGAAGAGAGCCGTGGAGGTGCCTTACCCGAGAAGATCTGAACGAGCGATTCCCAGGCCGGTCGTGAAGCGGCTTCGCCAGTGCCTAATTCTAGGCATTCATTCGTTCATTCATGAGTGCGTACATTTATCGATTTCATAAGTTTTGCACGTAAGAAGTACCGGTAAAGTTCAAAGCACTGTCTTCGTTTTGTTTGTCGTTAATTTTCTATTCACACGGCTAGCGTAATTGTGATATCTGCGGTGTTTTTCGAGACCATGAATGTATATCTATTCTGTCTGATTTTTTTTACCTTGCTTTTCTTGGTATAGCTTTCGCAAATAATTCAAATATTTAATCAATTCTTGATGTTCACTTGTTCGGAATGCCTTTTTTTTTTCTTTTAGGTACAACGATTAAGTCGGTTCAGCTGCCTATACATCATAGGAGAATTTCTGCTTCTCACGCTTATTTTACTACTGCAGTCTAAATTCGCACCGAGCTGAAGATAGTTACCACCCTTTCCGCAAGGAACGTGAGATGGAGAGAGAGAAAGAGGAGGAGGGTGCGCAAGTCCATTTTATTTGCCTATTACGTATTTCCAGGAATTCATTTTCTCCGCACACAGCGGACAGTGGTGAACCGAAAATGGGCGGACACCCTATAGGTACCATTCCCACTTCCTAGCGGAGTCCCTGTGAATCTCCTGCTGCCCCACCGTGATAGGGCTACTGCAGCAGTATAACGATGTCGCTGTGCGCACGCAGAACTATACCCAGTCTTGAACCCTGTTAGCACAATTGCGGATCACAGTACGCACGACCGAGTGTGCTTTTCCTTCGTCGTCCGGCGGTGATTTATGGCTGATACGAAGTCACCGCGTTCTAGCCAGCAATTTATCACGGCTCGAGGCGTTTCATAGCCCCGACCGTGCGCCGCCACGATCATTCTTCGCTCTGCAGAGGCGTTCCCCGCGAAAGTCGCTCTCTCTCCTCCGGGGCGCGCCAGGCTGCTGGCTGCAGCCCGGTGTGGACCAAGCCTTATCTGTGGCTTAATCACCTCCAGCTTTGCAGGCTGGCCCTGCGCATGGCGTCTGCGGTTACGCTTGGCGCTTCGATCGAGTACCACGTGAGTTACGCGCAGAACTGAATGGTCGTACGACAAGCAGGAAGCAAGCGGTATAGCACCAGGAAATGGCCCGAGACTTCTGCCAACAACAGATGAAAGAAGGACACGCTGGTGCAAGTCTGGTGAGAAAAGACTCCTGGAGTACTTCTGTGGCATACTACAGTTTTTTTTTATTTTTTTTTTTTTGGGGGGGGGGGGGGGGGGGGAGGGGCGTTAGCTTAGAGCTTGTACTTGGTGTCTTAGTGGATAAACTGAGATGACGTTTTTTTGCGTGTGGGCGTGCGCGTGTGTGTGTGCCCGTGTGCGTGCGTGCGTGCGTGCGTGCGTGCGTGTGTGTGTGTGCGTGCGGTGTGTGTGTGTGTGTGTGTGTGTGTGTGTGTGTGTGGTGTGTGTGTGTGTGTGTGTGTGTGTGTGTGTGTGTGTGTGTGCGTGTGTGTGTGTGTGTGTGTGTGTGTGTGTGTGTGTGTGTGTGTGTGTGTGTGTGTGTGTGTGTGTGTGTGTGTGTGTGTGTGTGTGTGCGCCACCTACTCCTCTTTCCCGTTATGTGCACAAAATTCTGCAACTATAAAAATCACATACTGCCAAATACAGCACTAAATACAAACACTCGCAAACACTGAAACAACACCAGCGTGTACGAGGAAAATCAAGGATACATGGAAACAGGCATATGTGATATTACTATACCATACAGCCCAAATTTACAAACTGGACATGGAGGGGGCCCTTATGAAAATGAGCTATTAGTTTCGGATAAGAACGTTTTGCATTCATAATGTGCCCTCAGACAGGCATCAGAAATCCATGGTCTAATGTTTTTTATCATCACAAGTACATCAGGGACTCAAATGGTAATGCATCTGACGATTTCTGATGAGAGGAGTAGACAGCTTTTCTTTTTTTATTGCTAATGTCAAAGCACATCACATAATAATGTGTATGACGCCAAGCAGTGAAAATCCCCCCTCTCCGTCTTTTTTGGGGGGAGGGGGGATGGTAATTATATAGATTATTAGTCTATCATACAGAGAAAATTTTATAGGCAAATCGCAGTGTTACATAGTTTGCCAAAAATGTTGATTTAAAACCAGTTCTGCGGTTTATGCGAAAATCACGATCGAGGTACACTGCAACGGAAGGGGGGTTCCAGATTTCATTTTCACCGCCTGGAGTTATTTAGCGGGCTTCTGGCAACACGATAATGGCTTGCAACATGACAACCATCTGTGGTTTTGCGTGCTTCATGTCCTGCTTGTAAATTTAGTCTATATGCGTACAACAATCATGAACCAACTGTAGCTCGAACGAAATCGCCGATATGTGCGATTGTAAACAAAGAGAAAAAAAAACGAAAGAAAAGAAAAAGGGGAACATACACAGTCGCGTTTTAACAACATGAAGAGTTGTGGCTCTTAAAAGTTAATTACATTATGCCGTTTGAATCCGTAAGGTGCAATTCTTTTAGCAGCTTGTGCGCCCGTGTTTACGAACGGCCAAAGGGATAAACAAAGAGAAAGTCGCGGCAACTTTCTCAGATGAATGCAAACGTCGTGCTTTGCGCTCGGCGACAAAAAACGCCGCCACATCCTTTCGCTGATCACCACCCGTACTGTTTTATCTCGCCGGCATAGAGGCAATATATATACGGCGCTGTATATACGTGACCCCCCTCCCTCCTCCATCGACCTTGCCGCTGAAACGGGCTCGTTGCATGAATTCGGATTGCGTGTTGCTGCGAAATGAATGTCAGTGGAACGTGGTGTGGTTTAGAAACTGCCCGGTGATAACAGTGTCCTTTATGGCCTATGCAGTCGCGCCTGTCGGCGGTATACCGCTGGCAGTGGGCGTCCATCAAGTTCAACTTCATCCACTCTTTTTCTCCTTTTTTTTTGTTGCCTGTGCACGATTTAGTATTCAGCGCAGGCACAGGCGCGTGGCAGCAAAAAAACAAAAAAAAACAATGCGGCTGTGGCGAACATTCGGCACATTTTGGGAATTCAGTCAGGAGCATCCGGCTTGAAACAGCGTTCTGTTGACGTCCTTCTTTACGTGCCCAAAAGAATTGTAAGCGAACGTATAGGGCGGGTACGCCTATTCATAATGTACTGGCTTCGTGCTTTGTTGGTAGAAAACCTGTTCTTGCAAAGGCAGTCTACCTGACCACACAATTACACTTTCCCTTTGTTTCCACGGTGTCACCGTACTTATAGAGCAAACACGTGTATTCATCCCCCACGTGTGGCCCGGATACACCGAAAACAGAGAGAACTAGACGCTCGGCAACGCATCCAGACAATGCCCCTTTCCTGAATCTCAACAATGCCCATTCCCGAATGCATGAAACGAACTGCGCCACGTCGATGGCTGCGCAAACACTTGTATCGTTCGCCGTTCATTGGGGCCTTTCTAGCACACACGAGAGCTTAAGTTTTCTTGTTTTCTGTTTAAGAAGCTGACGGGGGCTTACAGAGAAGTTTTCACTGGGGAGGGGTGAGATATGCAGCATGTTTGTGCACAAAAGCCAGCTTGAAACTTCGGGCATCTGAACCCGTTTTCTCCGGCGCGCTGAGAACAATGCTTGCACCGTGTGGCTCGGCTACATATATAAGTACCGCAGAGCCTTATTCCCTGCGGGTCCCGCGAGCGACAGCTGCCGATGCTTGATTTCGAGTGGCTTCGTGCAAAGAAAGCGTGCCGGCTTCGCGTTCTTGTCACTTCCAATTATTGAACGGGATGAATGCTTGGAGGATGCTCGAGTAACCGCAAGTGATCTTATTTCACAGTGATAACGTCGACGTCAAAGCGTGGTGACTTTCTTCAAGCTTTAAACAGTGAGAAAAGACGACCACAGAGAACACTTAAACACGGGACAAGCGTTCGTTACTTTGCCTGCCTTTTCTTTTTTCTTTTCTTTTTCTTTTTAGCAGCGGCGGCTTTTCTAGACAGTAAACATATAACTGGGCCTTCGTGATAAAACGGGTAAGTGGATAGCGTCTTTTTGTCGCCGTGGAACGCATTTTCTTTGTACTTTCGTGCAGGGTTCGAAACTTTACATTGCACTGTTCTCCTTTGCGATCCTCTGTATGTAGATTTAGTACGCTTGTTCTTTAACGCTCTTTTGACAAAGGATAGTTTGGCGGATAATGCGCGGGACATTCACTCAAGTCGTAAAATTCTCACTGTTCAACTGATTTCTTAGTTATGAATTGAAATCTTTCGTAACAAGCGCAATATGTCCGCTGGCTTCTCTGCAACACTCTCGTCACGTTTGTGTTCTTCAATTTTTTAACTATATACAATGCGTCAGAATAATGTGGCACAATAGCGGAAGCTGTATCTTTCGTCATCCGATGAGGAACTGCCTATTTATTTATTTATTTATTTATTTATTATTTATTTATTTATTTATTTATTTATTTATTTATTTATTTATTTATTTATTTATTTATTTATTTATTTTTGTGTGTATACAGGTCCACTGTCCTTTTTTTATGACATATCAGAGATGTGAAATGTACTCACATATATATTTATTTGACTGTTTCGCAGGAATGACTGTCATGCGCGTGGTAGGTAATCGCTTTATGGCTTTAAGTATTCATTTCAGCACGCGCCACCCTTTCATTCAATCAACAAGTCAACGTTATGGTCATGTCTACCACAGAACTATTGCCAACGTTTCTATTGTCAGAATTATTAAATAATTAATTAATTAGAAATTATGCAGATGTCACGCACGTACTGTGGGAATCGGTGTACCCGAAGCTTAGGTGAGCCGGAAATGCGAAACGGCGCCACGCTATAGAAGAGAAGAGCAGTGGATTTCGGCTAGGAACGTGTCCCGCAATCCCCTCAGAGACGATGCTTTGCTTAGAAAAAAATAATAACAAGGAAATAACTATGCGAATCTACGCGTTCCTGCCCTGCGCGCACTAGGATTGTTGCAGTGATGGGATTCGGTATTTCCAACAATCCTGGTTTCATAAAATGAAACATTGCATTTTGTCTGATGAAGCTCACTGACAAAAATCCAAGCTTGCGAAGTCAACAATACCTATTTTCTTTGAAGTATATAAATCAAGTCGTGCGGTTTTTTTTTTTCTTCTTTGCAATGCACTATCCGTGATTGCTTGTCGGAAAAAAAATGTCAGTCTGTTAAAAATGTCGAGAATTCAATTTCTTAACGTGTACAAAAGTGCACAAAAGTGCGAAGTCATCAGACTTTAATTTTAACGCTCAAAAGTACCGCTATTGTTTCTTAAAGTAAAAAAACTGCGAATTATGAATTAGCCCCAGCACTGGACGTCTAGACGCCAGGGCGGCAATGTACAAAAACACTAATCTAGCGCCGGGCGGCGCTGCTTGAAGTCGTTGGGAATTTCGCAGGAGTTAAGGCGCAGTCACGTTCTGCTGAGCACAGTTGCTGCTTCAGCCGTCCGCTCGCACTTGCAAGCCCGGGGTAACGCTGTAGGCGGCTTCGCTCCGCAAAATTCTTAACCAAGTTTTGAAGTTTAACAGGTCCCGAAGGTGCACTTCTCGTGAAACGGGAAAAAGTTCCTGCCCTGTAGACAAAGCCAGCAACTTCGCTCGCTCCTTATGAGGTCATCTTTTGTTACACTAGCTTACAACGCGACGACTTTAGAAACGTTAAATTGTCTGTGAAGAACTGAGCATTTGTAAGTTATTTCATTGTGTGCTGTTTCTAGAGACAGAAGAACAGTTGCGTGGAGAGGAGAGAGAGAGAAATGGGAAGAAAAGGCAGAGAGGTCCACCAGGTGCACGTCCGGTTAGTTACCCTATACCGTGGCAAGAGGTTGAGGTATGAATTGAGGAAAAATGAAAAAAAAAGAAGAACACCAATCGCGCGCGCATCTGGAGTTTCACACCAGTTCATTCGACATCGATAAGAATGTGGTGGTGAAAGTGCAGCAATGCACGCGTAGGTTTTTCAGCTGACAGCTACGCATGAGGAGTCAAGTATTTTTGGCGCCGAGAATGTCCTCGAGTCGAGGTGATCTAATGTCGTCCGTAATAGAAGGCTCCGGTCGTCGTGGTGGGGGATTGCGACTTGAAAGAGTGTCACCCATTCCAATCAGCAGCGAATAAACCTTAAATTGTTAATGTAATTCCTAACCAGAAGCGTCGGAACAATGTTGCATCACAGTGATACATGCCTTTTGGTAGCTGTAGCTTCAGGGAACGATCGACAATGCGCAGATGGCATCTCTATAGATTATAGCGGAGTTCCGCTCGGCTAGCGTGACGTTACAAGCAAGTGAACTGAATTCTTTTGCAATGTGACCTCTGGATAGAGGCATCGGAACTGTTTGAATGGCTGAGCGTGGACTGGAGTGCACTCTCATAAAGGTCATTCATTACCAACTGTACCGCAATAAATTCGTAGAAACTACCGAAAAGCTATGTTGTTGTCTCGCCGAGAGCGTATTGGTATCCTCAGAAATATCGGACTCTGGTCGTAATTTTTACGACGTAGGCATCTCAGCAAACTCTGAAAGCAAACTCTCGGGCAATCACGGGCTGGCTTCACTACTTTTTGCATAATATCCTTTCCGTGGCACCTTTTAAATTTCGATGCTTCTTGTATCTCAGTGCTGGCCACGTATACTTTGAACTGAGCGTAATAAGGGATGCCCACACCACACCCAACAACGACGGCTCTCTCGAAGTAACAAAAGCCGATCTCAAAGGCTATGCTTGTGTGCAGTGCAAGCGCCAGAAGCGATTGCAGGAGCCCATAAAACGTCATGGTCGCCATGTTTCGGACATTATATATTACACAAACATAAGCCCCCTTACTCGAACAGGGCTGATAATGGCACCTTGCGGCGCTTTATTAAACCAAAAAGTGCAGAATGCATGTCGCATGGCACGATGGTCTTTCGCTTAACTCAGACGAGTTTGAACAGCTGACCTGAAAAACAAAGGACTAAGGGAGATAGGCAAGGACGTCGCGGAACTAACAAGTGACTTCTTTTCTTGCGCACGCGATTACACATACAGTAGTGCGCGCGAAAAAAAAAAGAAAGAAAAACAGGTACATAGCGTCGGCGCCTCGTATCGACCACGTAAAGGGATCAATACGCGCGATCGTATGTCGTCTGCCGGCAAGATAAGCTTTTTCTTTAGTTCTCAAAGATACTGAATCGTTTCACTAGCCTGTTAGCACAAGTCCGTCGGCCGTGGTCAATTACGTCCAATCGATTTATTTCCCCTTTCGTTCTCAAATGGGAAGGTTGTACAACGCAAGAACGTCTGTAACGCATATTGGTCGATCCTAACGTCACAACGTGTCAGCACCAACTCTACGGTCCCCATATCGATTTCTTAGTATGTCGCCCCCAAGTGTGTGCACTAATAAGCTTCCTTCCCTCTCTTTTCTTTCTTCGAATCCCTGAACCTCCTTCCCCCTGCGCCAGACGCGCGTCTGGTTGACCTACTTACCTTTACTCTCTCTCCTCCGCCTCCTCCTATCAGTATCTCATTGAAATATATGTGCTAGTAAATCACGCTGCGCAAGCACACTTTGTCAACAAGGCAACTGGGCTGACGGGAAAAACCGACCTGCCATT